>NW_025534347.1:176699-218619 GCF_020615455.1 Coregonus clupeaformis | reverse complement strand
TGCCAGATATCCTAGATCTGCACCTATATCTTAGGGTGCATCTGAAATAACACCCTATTCCCAGGGAATGTGAGCTTTCTAGACTAAAACTATTATTTTTAACAGGCGGCCAATCAGATCCCTAGTCTGATCATAGACGAGTTCAATGGCACGAACAAATGTATAGGTGCCCCGACTAGTGGTAAAGACAAGTAAAAACAAGTTAAATTTAGTGAGTGATCAAATTGTTGTCGAATCGGTGTTACTTTGAGACTTCCAGTCTCATTACAAACCCTGCTTCCAACTTCAGTTTGCAGGCCAATATTAACATGTGATACAGAGTTTGGATACTGCCAGACCTATTATGCAACAAAAAAAAGTTTTTCCTTTTATCGCCATTGCAATATACAAACAAATGTTTTCCTTACTGTACTTTATCAAAGTTGGACCAGATCTCAAAACCTGTATACTTTCCCTCTATTACAACTTCCCTGAAGAGCTGAAAACAGTGCTGTAAGGATATCCTTTCAGAACCTTGTACCCAGCACTACTACATCTGACAAACAGAAATCAAAATACCGATAGAATACTCAAAAATACCACCACAAGCTTTTAAAAGTCCAACAATTGCCAAACAAAGTTACGCTCACATATATTTGTAGCTACTTCAGTACCTACATGACATGCTCTCTGTCAACAGAACATGCTGTCTTTTGAAACAACACAATGCAGAAATATCATGATGAGTTCTATTTTAATTGTGATCTTCTTTCCCTCTTCCTCCCTACAGCGCGGTCTAAGAAGCTAGGCAAGCTGAAAGGGTCACGAACTAAACCCCCACCACCAGGAGGCCAGGCGTGCCCTGGGTCTGGAGGTGGAGGGGGGTACTTGTCCTCGGGAGAGAAGGAGCTGAGCACCAGCCCCACTAACACCCTGGTGCCCCACGGCCCTGGAGGTGGGCTGGTGACCCCCTACCTACCCCCCTCCATCTGCAGCGTGTTGGAGCTGATTGAGCCGGAGGTGGTGTTTGCAGGCTATGACAACACCCAGCCTGACACCACCGACCACCTGCTGTCCAGCCTCAACCAGCTGGCTGGGAAACAGATGATCCGCGTGGTCAAGTGGGCCAAAGTACTTCCAGGTTAGAGAAAGATACAGTATCTTCCTTTTCTCTAATATCTTTGATGGTTTTGGTGAAGGGGGCCAAAGTACTTCCAGGTTAGAGAGATAACCTGGGGTTTGGAATAATATAGTTAAGAGTGGGTTGTTTCCCTTTTCTCCAATATCTTTGATGGGGTTTGATGGTTTGGGTCAAGTTTTTAGGTTAGACGACATGGGGATTTCTGGATGGCTTGGAGAATGAGATATGCTAGGTGGGTTATCTTCCTTTCCTATAATATCTTTGATGGGGAAATATTAAACAGATAAATGTCTAGAGTCAACTTGATCCTATTCCATTTAAAATGCTTCGGGGCAGAGACGTGGGTAAATCTCTTGAGTGGGCGTATTGGCTGTTAGGAGAAATCACTATCATGTATTTTATACTCGAGGGATATTTTGACATGCTGTGGTATTATTAACATTTGCGCCTTCAGAATATATTCAGCAGTAATTTTCACGATCTCGTTAGGAAATTATTCCGCAATGCTTTAATGAGATTAGCGATAGGATCCAATTTAAAGCCAAAATCTAATCAAGATTTAAGATTTGGAAACAGAGCTCATTTACATTAATCAGCCTTTCCTAAATAATGTAAATCGAACTCGTTTATGCAAAATTGTACTTTAATCAACCATTTGTTTTTTTTTAAAGAGGTGAGTATGTTCCTAAAAACTGTCAGTTGGTGAAATATTTAAAAGATGCCTTATAGGCTTACAGTCGCAGGTACCTCTTTGATGCTGTTTAATTTGCTGTATTGCAAATATTTGATACCTCTTCCAGGGTGTCTGCTTGCCTTATTCGGACGTATAAATAGAAAGACAGACAGACAGGAGGTCGAAACCAGCCCCTCTCTCTCCCCCTTCTCTCTCTCTGTCTCTCTCTCTTTCTGACTTTGAACGTTTTGGACTTAGCTCTGCTAATAAAGCTCAGAAGCTCAACTCCAGAAGACTCGCGCTAATAAGGCAGACTGCTTCGCGCTACATGGCTGCTGTAGACTATGAACAAGCCTTGTACTGGACAATACAGTGCCACTATTAAGTGTTACACAGTACACAGGAAGCCTAATCTATGCTGTGAGCAGCGTCCTGTACTGTAGTCATTGTAGATACTATTGACTTGTTGAGTGTCTTCAGCCTTCAAGCACTTTGATGGGCGACCCAAAAGGTAATCTTTTAATAATCATCTTAGACCCAGCTATAGAATCTTCCAGGGAGCACCATTGATGTACAGTAAGCCAGTCATTTAAATCAAGAGCTTTGAGTCCTTTTTAAAAAAGCCACAGGCGCAGCCAGCAATACAACCCCTAATTCAGCAATGAATTGATACCGTGACACATCCATGAGCTTGGCCGGTTGCATTGCTGACGACTGACATACAAACCTGAATAGCTAGCTCTGATAACTCACTTTCAGTTGCAGCATTCGCGTCCTCGTTGGAACTATGCATTATAGAATGAGGAAGAGTTTATATGTAATGTACTGTATAGAGAGTTGGAGTGACAGTTTTGCTGCTAGTCTATTTAAGGGCCAACATAGACAACAGGCCAATAATAAGAAGCCTTAGAAGTTTGTGTAAACCAACCCGGAGTGAATGCAGCGGTTTGTTCATGTCTGAACAAATATTGGTGCTCTAACCTCATTAGAGGAGAGAGAGAGAGAGGAGAGATTGGGTGAATGCCTCATGGGGTGTTGTACCTCTGTCTCTCTAGGTATGTCATTTGTCCTGCAATCACTACTCAGAATCTACTGAACTAAATGTAAGACTCAGTACTGCTCACCGTTTCCCTTCCCATCAATTCAATAGCCTTCATTAACAGTGGAATTCAGGGACTTTCATTGCCAAATCAAACATGCGGGAACATATCACATTAATAATGATCCTCTCTCTCCCAGGTTTCCGGGGCCTGCCCATAGAGGACCAAATCACCCTTATCCAGTATTCTTGGATGTGTCTGTCCTCCTTCAGTCTCAGCTGGAGGTCCTACAAACACACAAACGGACAGATGCTCTACTTTGCCCCCGACCTCGTCTTCAACGAGTAAGTCTGTCCACTCGTGCCTAATCCCATGCGCCACACTTTACAAATATTCAATATTCAGAGACACACTCATCTGTGGGTTCGGTGAGACTAGCTGAGCCATCCCTCCTAGTAGGGGTTTATGTGCTGTGGCAGTAGCACTGTTATATGACCCTAAAATGGGTATTAACACAAAGATGATGGTATGGCCAAGTTACATTTACATTTTACTTTGCAGCAGACGCTCTTATCCAGAGCGACTTACAGTTAGTGAGTGCATACATTTTCCTTACCGGCCCCCCTTGGGAATCAAACCCACAACCCTGGCGTTGCAAGCACCATGCTCTACCAACTGAGCTACAAAGGACTATGGTTACAGTTGGTCTACTAGGTTAAGTAAATTACAACAACAAAAAGTTATCTAAAGTTTTGAACAGGTCTATAGTTCCTCCTACTTCCCGACGTGCTTGAAAAACCAGCTCAGTGTCTTCTGACCTGCTCCCAAAAGCAAAGGCTTTTGTACCTGTAAACGGCTCCTCGATCCTGAGAGCACAGTTGATCAGAGTGAAAAGAGCGCTCATGGTGCGTGTGGATCCGCTCTGATATATTTGAACAGGGGAACAAATGGAGGAGGAAATGTATATAGGACAGCTGCTTATTGGAGCTGTGGTGCATTGAAGTGGAGGGTAATGGTATGGGACCTGGACAGGGGCAGGGCAGAGGGAGAATACTGGCCCCTACAGGTGGCTGGGGAAAGTGCACTAAGCCCAGATGGAGTGGAATTGATAGTTGGCTTCAATACAATGTTTCCTGACACACACACACAAAAAGACAGGCAATACCGAAGTCATTGCAAAGACCAAGTATGTTTGGATACAATGTCATTACATGTCAAATTAGAAAGTTACATTCTATAATTTCACTAATTCTATACATTATCATAAAGTTACCTACAGTAGATTTCTTCCTAAACATGTGCTGCTGATATATATTCTAAGAACTTAGCCCTCTCTGAAACTCCTGGAAAGTGTGTGACGCAGTTACAGTGGGGCAGCCTGTCTGAATGACAGATGGTACAGGTATTCTGGGTGACAATCCCGATGAGACGTATCCTACACCAACTGGATTTACTGCATGGCCTGGATGTCGGCTGGTTTGTCCGCAGTGCTCTGTCTAGGAAACCTGCATGTCACCCTAGTGTCCCCCCTATCCGCAGTGTGTCAGTGACTGATAACGGTATGAGGCCGAGGTCCCCAGTTAGGAGGAAGGCTATAGCATGTCCCTGTAGAGATCGAGACGTATAGAGAAACTAACCTATCTATCGCTCTATAGAGACGTATAGAGAAACTAACCTGTCTATCGCTCTATAGAGACGTATAGAGTAGAGAAACTAATCTGTCTGTCGGTCTATAGAGACGTATAGAGTAGAGAAACTAATCTGTCTGTCGGTCTATAGAGACGTATAGAGTAGAGAAACTAATCTGTCTGTCGGTCTATAGAGACGTATAGAGTAGAGAAACTAATCTGTCTGTCGGTCTATAGAGACGTATAGAGTAGAGAAACTAATCTGTCTGTCGGTCTATAGAGACGTATAGAGTAGAGAAACTAATCTGTCTGTCGGTCTATAGACGTATAGAGTAGAGAAACTAATCTGTCTGTCGGTCTATAGAGACGTATAGAGTAGAGAAACTAATCTGTCTGTCGGTCTATAGAGACGTATAGAGTAGAGAAACTAATCTGTCTGTCGGTCTATAGAGACGTATAGAGTAGAGAATATAATCTGTCTATCACTCTATAGAGACAGTGTCTCATCGGGGACAAACATCCTTAACCAAACGCGTAATCAGTCAGGAACACACTTCCAAGACTGAAATCTTGTCTTTCTAATGAGCAACAGAAAAATACACATGCCAATCGGTGTGTTCAGTGGCTCTTTAAACTTAATTTATGCATCAATGTTTGATTATAGCTTACAATAGCTCTATCAAAACAGTTGTTCCAACTTTTGGGCACGTAGTGGGTACATCTAGACCTAAACTGTACTGATTGACAGAGGAGGAGGGTCAAGAAGGTCATGCAAAGTTCCTTCTCAACCCAAGAGGACAGAAGATAACGAGGTATAAACAAGATGTTTGCCAATAATATCCAGTGACCCCAAGAAAAACAACTCACAATACAAACTATTGTATTTTAAGTGGGTTTTATACAGTCATAGTTGTTCTGGGATATTCCCAGAAGTGAAAAGTGAGTCTGACTTTCTCACTTTTTATTTTTAAATTTTTTAAGTCCTCGCTCTTGCTTCCTGAATCTCTCTCCATGGCAACGGTGAGAGCCGGACAGAGAAAAACCAGGGGCAGTGGGATTCTTCTCATTTTGGGCAATGATTCAGCAAAATTGATTTCAGACAAAATATGTAGAGACTTTTTATACTCAGACCCAAGGTTCTCCAAATAATGAAATGCAGTTTGCAGAACTCCAACACAATGCTACTCCTAAAACACATACATTTTTCATATGTTCATAAGTTAGTCAGATAGACAAAGTCAGACAGACAGAAATACAGTCAGACACTCAGAAAGAGAACGAGAGACACACACTTACTCAGCTAAACCAAACCTCATGCAGCCAGATGTACATCGCATACAGTAAACTAATGAGTATTTTAAACCTGCTTTATGCTTATAATGAGAACATATGCACCCATTCTCCCTTGTTGCTGCAACTCTGCTACAGAATGTTAAAACTGGTTCTATCCACAGTGCAGAATCTCCCTCCTCTCTGTCCTAGTGTTACGATGCGGTTTCTGCAGTAGTATCACATGGTCTGCGTCCCAAATCGCACCCGAAATCGCACCCTACCCCCATAGGGCTCTGGTCAGAAGTAGTGTACTAAATAGGGCATGGTGTGCCATTTGCTATGCAGCCCTATGGTGAACTCCCTTTCAAGTGGAGCCACACCGCTTGCATTTGATTATTCGAGACTAGACAAGATGGGTGATTTAAAGTAGAGAAGGTGGCTTCCAAAACCCATAATTCCCTGGGCTTTGCGGCATCTGCATAACACATAGCACATTGCTCATTGGCTCTCCCTCTCCATCTGACCCAACCTATTCTACTGTTCCTCTGCCCCGTTGTTGTTGGTTGCTGTTTCTGCACTTTGACAGGATTGAGATCAACTTCTCTGATATGGTGTGTGAGTGAGTGTATGTTTAGGAAGGAGTGTGTATGCGACTCCGTTAGTGTGTGTGTGTTTTCATGTACCATGACGGGGGTGATGCAGTAAGTCTTTCCCAGCCTTTAGACAGCGTACTGAAGCAGCTAAGTCATCTGCGTTGTGTTACTGTGTGTGTGCAGTGTTCTGCACTCTAGAGGAATTTGGCTTTCAACTCATCCTATCTCAGCGAGTAGAATAACTATGTGGAAAGATGTTCCAAAGGGTTGAGGCACAGTAGTATGTGTGTGTGTGTAGGGGGGAGGATACAAATATTTTGTATGTTATCGTGTGGTGGATGGTGGGAAATAGGGAAATGTACATGGAGGAGTCACCGTGTTTTGGGGATGTTGGCTATATTTCATGGACATCTGAGATTAGTTTGGCTGGACACAATACAGTAAATGCTATGGCTGCTTACTGAGCCATCCCACTGGGCACAGACGTCAATTCAACGTCTATTCCACGTTGGTTCAACGTAATTTCATCGAACTGACGTGGAAACAACGTTGATTCAACCAGTGTGTTCCCAGTGGGAATGCACTCAAACAGTCATTTTTTAGGTCTAAACTTACAGCACAAACTGACCAGACTTACAACAATGTATAGTGAGAGCAAGAACCAATACGCCTCAGGCACTGACCAACCATCCTTTCTCCCCCCTCTCCTCCAGGGACCGCATGCAGCAGTCAGCCATGTACGACCTGTGTCTGGGCATGAGGCAGGTGAGCCAGGAGTTTGTCAGGCTGCAGCTCACCTACCAAGAGTTCCTCTCCATGAAAGTGCTGCTGCTGCTCAGCACAGGTAAGTCAGGGGAAGGTGTTAAAGGTGTGTGGAGTGAGGAGTGTGAGTTCCTTTGTCAGAAAAAACGTCCAACTCTAAGTGAGTTTGTGCATACTGCAGTGTGTGTGCATGTGAAAAAGAGAGTCTATACGGGGTGTGTGTTTTGCACCAATCAACAGCTAGCTCCAGTGAGGTAGTGTCTATCAGCCACTTGGGGCTCTGGCTCTCATGTGAGTCTACAAGCAGACTGACAGAGTAAATAACAGGTAGATCACTTGTCGTTTGTTTGCCGACCTTGGAGTTGGAACACATACAGGAACCAAGGAATAACAATAATAACATGTCTATGTTAAGCTGGAGTAGTATACATTATAGGTATGCACGGCAAGCTGGATTGGGTGACACTACAGGATTCAATGATTATACTATACCTCTGGCACGCAACCTGTCATGGCACTAATGTGCCGAAGAGAGAGAGAGCGCAATCGAGTGAGAGGTACATTTTGTAGAGAAAGTACAAGTTAGAGAGAGAAAATAATCTCAGTGTGAGAGAGACATTTACGTCATTTTGCAGACGGTCTTATCCAAAGCGACTTACAGTAGTGAGTGCATACATTTTTGTACTGGTCCCCCGTAGGAATTGAACCCACAACCCTGGGGTTGCAAGCGCCATGCTCTACCAACTGAGCCACACGGGACATAGAGAGAGAAAGAGTGAGCGAGAGAGAGAGAGAGCACGGGACAGGGAAAGAGCGAGCGAGAGCGAGAATGAGAGAGTGAGTCACCCCTATTCTTTCACCATATGGCAACTAAGGACAAGGTTCTTGTTGGCATCCAGCAGTAAATGCAGCCAGGGCAGAGCAGTCAGAGCTACAGGAGGGCAAGGCTGCATAGGCCAGCTATGGGAGCTATTTCGGGAGGCCAGGCTTCAGCCCTCTGCTCTGCTTTGAACTGCCGCCGTGCGGATTTGTAGGAATGTTTATTAGACTTGTCAGGTAGGCAGGGCCTCAGTTTGGAGGATGCTGGGTTGTCTCACGGGGAGCCGGAGGGAGCACTACTCTGCTTTCCATGGATTTCTGCCTGATTGATAATGGAAGCCTGGCTAGGAGTGTTGTTAGAGCAAATAGAGCGGAAAATAACTAACTATTAAAGGGATACTTTGTGATTTTGACAATTAAGCCCTTTATCTACTTCCTCAGAGTCAGATGAACTCTTGGATTCCATTTTTATGTCTCTGCTTACAGTACGAAGGAAGTTATTAGAGGTAGTTTCGCGAGCCAACGCTAACTAGCGTTAGCAATTGCCCTAATGCTAGTTAGCAACTTCCTTCAAACTGCACGGAGAGAAAAACATAGTATCCACGAGTTCATCTGGCTTTGGAGAAGTAAATACAGGGCTTCATTGTCAAAATCACAAAGTATCCCTCCACCACCCCGTCCCTCCACCCTGTCCCGTCGCAGCACCTCCACCCCCGTCCCTCCCCTGTCCCCACACTCCACCCCGTCCTCCACCCTGTCCCATCCCAGCACCTCCACCCCCGTCCCTCCCCCGTCGCACCTCCACCCCTGTCCCTCCACCTGTCCCGTGCAGCACCTCCACCCCGATCCCTCCACCCTTACCCCGTCCCTCCCACCCTGTCCCACGAGCAACTCCACCCTCCCTCCCCCGTCCCTCTCCTGTCCCCGTTACAGCACCTCCCCCGTCCCTCCACCCCCGTCCCTCCACCCTGTCCCGTCGCAGCACCTCCACCCCGTCCCTCCCCGTCCCTCCACCCTGTCCCGCCGCAACACCTCCACCCCCGTCCCTCCCGGTCTCCACCCTGTCCGTCTGCCAACTTTCCCTCCACCCCTCCCTCCCCCAGTCCCTCCACCCTGTCCCATGTAGCACCTCCACCCCGTCCCTCTCCTCCACCCTGTCCCATCGTGTACCTCCACCCCAGTCCCTCCACCCCCGTCCTGTCGCAGCACCTCCACCCCCGTCCCTCCACCCCGTCCCGTCGCAGCACCTCCACCGCCCCCACCTTCCGCCCCGTCGTAGCACCACCACCCCGTCCCTCCCCCCGTCCCGCCCCCGTAGCACCTCCACCCCCAAACTACTTCCTGCAGCTATGATATCTTTAATACACAATACTACGTTATCATCTAATTTAGTTGTATATTGCTTTAACTTCACCTGCAAGGCAGGTATCCCTCGAGGTTAGAGCGTTGGGCCAGTAACAAAAGGTTGCTGGTTTGAATACTGGAGCCGACAAAAGGTAATAAAAGTAATAATAATCTGTGTGCTTGAGCAAGGCACTTAACCCTGATTGCTCCAGGGGTGCTGTACAATGGCGACCCTGGCCATGACCCCACTCAGGAGTTGGGATATGCACAAAAAAAATGTGTGCCATAACACACTTGTGTAATTTGGATTTTAGTCCCTAAAATCTAAGCATTCCCAAAGGTGAACAGGGCATTGACACTGGCCTGATATAACCGGAGTGTCAGTGAATTCATCTGAAAGCAGGAGTGATGTTGGAGTGGAAGTCGGATGGTGTTGAGAGGATGGACAGAACGAGAGAGGATAGAAAAACAGAGAGAGAGAGAGTAAGATGGAGAGAGAGAGAAACAGCACAGAAAGAACGAGAGAGCTCTCCGGTCCGTCTGTTGTTGCTGCCTCTTCCCTCCTCATCCTCCGGAGCCTCTCCAAAGAGCCCTGCTGTACTTAATAAAGCCCAGTCAAGCACTGGGCAGCGCTCCAAAACCTGCTGTTTTTCTCCTACTTCCTGGCCCAAATGGAGAGAGAGAGAGAGAGAGAGCAGAGACAGAGACAGAGACAGAGACAGACACAGAGAGAGAGAGAGAGAGAGAGAGAGAGAGAGAGAGAGAGAGAGAGAGAGAGAGAGAGGAGAGGTAGAGAGAGAGAGAGAGGTAGAGAGAGAGAGAGAGAGGTAGAGAGAGAGAGAGAGAGAGAGAGAGAGAGAGAGAGAGTGAGTGTTGAGGGCTGTGCTGAAACTCAGTTTCAGGGCAATCTGACTGATCTAATGTGGCCGTATGAATCTGTTAGAGTTGGGCTTTAGTACTGTCTGTTGGAGATTGCATCCCAGGGCTTCTTGTGGATGATGATATTGAGGTTCTCATTTTAGCGTCTCAATCCTTTTATACTGAAGTGACTATGCATTTTATGTTGTTTACTTTTTAGGTTTCTAAAAGGCTATTTCATCCTCTTTTAAGATTTTTGTTTGTGACTAACAGTGCAATTAGATCTGATGCTTTCGAGGCAGAGACAAAACATTTCCAGCTACCAATTTCCTCCATATTCTTGAGCACAGACTGTCACCAAATAATGAAGAGAGATAATGATAATGTGATGAGTTATTGTGGAAAGGTGTTTACAGAGTTGTTGTATGTGGAGATGTTCTTCGTCTTTGACCTTGGCTAAGGTTTCACTAGCCATGCAGCGTCTCATGAGACCCTGCAGAATGGGTGTGTTGATCTACTAAAGACAGATGAACCCTTCAGCTCCACAGTGATAGTGTATGGAAACATATTATCCTTTAAACTGTCATTTCCTAACAATACTCAGTAATATAACGCCCCCTAATAAATATTGTGGTGGATGATTTGGTCATAAAATGGTTGCTAAACTTGACATGCATTAGCCTCACTCGCTAGGTGGGTGCTACGCTAATGGTGGATAATGTGAGGTACCCCTAAAACAAGTAGAAAAAGCACTATAAATCATTATATAAACCATAATCCATTATTATAATCTGATTTATTTGTCAGAGAGATAATAATAATCTGAGTGTTATTCATTAGGGGGCTGTTTTCACATTGTTTTATTAAAGGTTCCTCGGCGACAGGATGCTATATCTTTCTGGATCAAGTTTTATCTAGGAGGGGAACAGTATACAGGCATATTTGTATGGCAGTCTTTATTTAATGAACTACCCATCCATCACCGCCTGGTATGGCAACTGCTCGGCCTCCGACCGCAAGGCACTACAGAGGGTAGTGCGTACGGCCCAGTACATCACTTGGGCCAAGCTTCCTGCCATCCACGACCTCTATACCAGGCGGTGTCAGAGGAAGGCCCTAAAAATGATCAAAGACTCCAGCCACCCTAGTCATAGACTGTTCTCTCTGCTACCGCATTGCAAGTGGTACCGGAGCGTCAAGTCTAGGTCCAAAAGGCTTCTTAACAGCTTCTACCCCCAAGCCATAAGACTCCTGAACAGCTAATCATGGCTACCCGGACTCATTTGATCTGATTTGATTACCCTGCATTTCCTTTTGTAAACCGGTATATCACGGCTTGAACCAAGGCCAAGACACACTGTCAGTGAGGTATGAGGTGGTAAGACTAAAGCAGGAAGCTGCATGTCTACCATGTCATGTGTGTTTGGATTTTTTCACAATGACACCCAATATAATATATAGCCTATGTACAGAATATACCAGGAGGCAGGAGCAATGCATGTATTTCTGGGTTGTGGAGATAAAAAAAAGACGAGGGTTTCATAGAACATCCTGGGTCATATTCATTAGGGAGCACCGTAGCAAAAGGTTTTGCAATGGAAAATGAAAACAAGTGTCTTATTGGACAAGTTCAGGTGTAGATAGTCCCTCCCTATTTCAGTCCATTTTCTTCCGTTTGGTGCTTATTATTATTTATTAAACCCGGC
The DNA here is from genome assembly GCF_020615455.1 of Coregonus clupeaformis. Lineage (NCBI taxonomy): Eukaryota > Metazoa > Chordata > Actinopteri > Salmoniformes > Salmonidae > Coregonus > Coregonus clupeaformis. Next base: position 206,804 of record NW_025534347.1, on the reverse strand, counting down.
TGCTTAAAAAATATGGCTTTGCGTGCGTGAGTGTGAAATACGGCCTGGTTGACACATCTGGGTTGGGTACCGGCAAGCTAAAACCCATTCTTTTGACATTAAACCAATTACCGTTGTGTAATTGCCCCACTTTCTGCCGGCCACGCCCCTAAATGACACATACACTTTCTGCTGGCTACGCCCCTAAATGACACATACACTTTCTGCCGGCCCTAAATGCTAAATGCCAACCAGCGCTGAATCAAATGAGGGACTATCTGAGTCAATGGGGCGAAAACAAAGGGCCCAAATGTGGCCCTGGTTTTAGCATGTTCCTGTTAGTAAGGGCCACAAAACAAGCCACGAAACAGAAAGAACAGAATCCCTCTCTCTCTCGCCTTGATGCTTTTCCAGAGCGCTCTCGGTTATTGCCTTGTCATTATTTTGCTCTGGGTCTCTGCTAGGCTCAAGACTAGGTTTGTGTTTGTGTGTGTGTGTGCATCTCTCACTGTGTCCATGTCTCCATGTGTGTGTGTGTTGTTTGTGTGGTTTGTGTGCGTGCATGTGTGCGTCTTCGTCTGTGTGTCGCGCCTGCGTACGTACGACTCTGAGCATTGACATTTGCTGAGCTATTTCCTCCAAGATGCAATGTTAACTGACAGGCTCTGGTCCTGCTCTTGCCTGTGGCTGTGTGTTCTAAGAAACAAAAAGTACTGTCAACTGTATTTTCTCACACGGCTCTCAGCATCAACAGGTGTGTCTTTCTGTCTGCCATGTGTTGGTTTAGGTTAAGCCTTCAAATGCAAATCTTCAAACTAGGCTAATTCAACATGAAATCAAATCAAGTGTATTTGTCATATGTACAGGACACACATGGTGTACACAGTACAATTAAATGTTTACTTGCAGGTGCACCACATTTACTACAGACGGAGTACAGTACAGATGTAGGATCTTAATTTCAGCAGGAAAACATAATCCTGCAGCAACAGGAAATGTGAATTATTATGTGGATTATAATGAATGGACATTGTTGCAGGGCCGGCACCAGAGCGAATCAGTTGGACGGGCATTTGATTTCTAAATTGTGTTAATGGGTGTATTAGTAAAGACCATAGGCAGCTCATGAGTTTCAAGTTTGGGGAAGCTTTATCCTACCATTTCTACTGATCTGCGTGTCAGTTATGGATGAGTTTTATATGCACATTTTTGTGAAACAGTTAAATTTCAATAATAACGTTTTCGGTTTTTCAAAATTATTGGCACGTGGTTAATCATAAAAATCTGAATTAAAGGGATAAAAAAAGTTACAATTCAACTAATGCAAGAGAACCAGCCTTTGTCATATGGACACATTGATACACCGTGATCCATTGGCGGCTAAAGAAATGAGTGCATGGAACTCAGAGATAGCCTATAGGCCAATGCAGCAGTAGGGCTATAACTTCCATCGTCAACTAAGTAAAATACATAGGCCTAAAACCAACAAATAAAAACAGTAGAAATTATCCTGATGAAAATTCAGGTTCTTTCAATCGTATTAATCTCTATACTCCGCCTCCCTTTCTACATGTCTTGACCTATCGCTAGTGAAATGCAATATTGTATCAACTCAGCAGGTTGGTATGCTCAGGCGTGCATGCTCCCTCAACGTTATCAGGACAGAGAAACCACCCACATGCTCATTGCTCACATGGAGCACTCCAAACAAAAGACAATTAAAAAATTGACAGGACTCCTAAATTATGTTTATGAAATAAACCAAAACTGTTTTCTCACAAGTGTAGCAGTTTGTGAACTCTGCAAACAACGTTTCCACTCTTAGAATGAGAATGGTAAATGACTGTAATACATGCATTAACAGAAGTGAATGTAACCAAATGACGGGGATTAACGGTACATTTACTAGACCTACTGGTTACATATGTAATGGTGAATTGATAAAAATAATCAAATCAAAGGGCAAACAATTCACACAATGAAACAATGAATGTGCAGGAGACAGCGGAACACATTCTGGAGAGCTGAGTGCATTCTGGAGAGAGACGCCCATATCTTCGCCACAATCCCCTTCTTCTTGTCTCAACATTTTAAATGATACTCAAGAAACATTATCTTCACACATTTTAGATAATTTTCATTGACAGCTGCAACTTAATAATCAGCAAGGCCTATTGCCAATGGGCAAGCTTCCCCAAATTGCTGTCTTCTCAAATAGGCATTGGCCTATGCATTTGTGATTTAAAACAATCCACAGCTTAAAAAAAGTATGACATGCCATACTCCTTTTGTCCAGACAGTATCAGATACATGGTCTACACATACGGAGACAGAGGGGCGCTGTTTCGCTCGCTCGGATGCTTTATCTCGAGATTGAGTCTTTCTGTCAGTGTGTGCGTCTCAGTTAAATAAATTATTAATATTTCAGTATTTTATTTGGACGGGCAAGGAGGTACGGTAGGGCGCGCCAGGTCCCCTAAGGCTCGCCCATAACGCCGGCCCTGCAATGTTGTAGTGGTTGATAAACACAAGAGCAAATCAAGTCTGAATTTCTAAATGGAATTAACAAACTTCAAAAGCTTTTTTAAACCTCAAGTTTCAAATGTTCTGCATAGCATGAAAGTTCTCCTGTAACAGGGTGATCAAATTAAGATCCTACATCTGTATATCAAATGCAGGCCTCAAGGGTCAAAACAGTGCCTCAACTCAGCCATAGGCAACCCCAAAAATAGCTTTTTATTTTTTAAAAGGTATCAAAACTGACCATAGAAACAGTACAAGGAGAACAGCTTGTTATTAGTGTACCACTGTGAGGCAGGTCGAGCCACGCTGTGACACCAGAAGGATCTAGCCAGGCAGGTAGCCTATCCTCCTAGACTGATCCCAGATCTGTTTGTGCTCTCTTGCCAACTGCTATGGTCACTGTCATGTAATGTTTGGATCAGATCTGGGACCAGGCAGGTCCTAGACTGATCCCAGATCTGTTTGTGCTTTCTTGCCAACTGCTATGGTCATTGTCATGTAATGTTTGGATCAGATCTGGGACCGGGCAGGTCCTAGACTGATCCCAGACCTGTTTGTGCGGCATGATTATTCTGACCATAGGAGTTGGCTATACAGCACAAACAGATTTGGGACCAGCCAGGCAGGTAGCCTACTAACCTGGGCTACGGTGTGTCAGCCTTCTCCCTATGAAACCAGATGTCAATTAGACTTTAAAGTGTGTCATTTGGAACAGTTGGTTGCTCTGGTTTCAGGTAATCATTACCTAAAGCTGCTTAGTCAATTACCAACACGTCAACATTAGCTAGGACACACCTGCCTTAGTGTGCCAACAGGGTGTGTGTGTGTGTGTGTGTGTGTGTGTGTGTGTGTGTAGTACATAACTAACACTGTCCCGTGATACTGCACTTAATAAAACTAAACAATCATCTTTCGACCTATAGACCTGTTTTCGATATATGTCTGAATAACTTGTTGTATCTCTGCATTACCATAATAATGTAGGTTACTATGTACTATGACAATATACTGTAGTAGTAGCAGCTATGATAATTAACCGTGCACAGGAGGCTGCAGAGGGGAGGACGGCTCACGATAATGGCCGAAACGGAGTAAATGGAACCAAACACCAATCCATGCATTTGATACAATTCCACCTATTCCGTTCTAGCCATTACCACGAGCCCGTCCTCCCCAATTAAGCTGCCACCAACCTCCTGTGCAACAGTGATATAAGCAGTGGCAGGGTTGTAGGCTACTAGTGATAAAGGTACAGTGCTGGTTAGATTGAAAACAGTACCTGCAGCACTTTGTTCGTTACAACACAGTGTATATTAGAAGTGTTACTGTAGGCCTACAGTACAAGAAAGATATTAGAGGCGCTTTTGTTGGGAGACTTGAGGGACAGACATTCTTTGAGAGACGAGGTGTTTCTTAATCAGTTAGCCAGCCAGACGCTGAATGTCATTTAAGATGAGGTTGGCAGGCAGCCATATCGCCGTTAGTTTGTCCTCTACGGAGATATGAGCGAGGGAGGGAGAGAGAGAGAGGGAGAGAAGAGAGAGAGAGAAAGAGGAGAGCTAAGGGGAAAGAGATTTAGAAAGGGAGAAATGGAGAGGATATCTGTATCCATCCTGAGAACACACATTCGCTCGCTCTTTCATCTAATTTCTCACGTGAAATCATGTCTGTCCCCTCATCTCATTAAACCCTGTTTCAATATGTTCGTCACGCTCTTAGATAGTGATTTGACTGAAAAAAGAGGACGACTACCATGTACTGAATGAGTGGGCGAAGTGACAAAGGGTTGATGTGGCTGTCAACAATAATGGTAAAAAGAGTAAGAGCGGTCATTGATTAAAATACCTGTTGTTATGACTGCTTATGACACCTTATGTCATGGTTAGAACTGTAAGCTGTATGATAGGTGCCCTTGTGTTCAAATCAAATCAAATGTTCTCAGTAAGGTCAAGTTCAGGTCAAACTGCCATCTGCTTGTACAATACATTTGTCTTGTGTTATGTAGGCTAGTTGCTTACACCTCTCATCAATACTTCCTTTTGGCTTCCTCTCTCTACTCTCGCCCCTCCAGTTCCCAAAGAGGGTCTGAAGAACCAGGCAGCGTTTGAGGAGATGAGGGTGAACTACATCAAGGAGCTGAGGAGGTCTGTGGGCAAGGCCACCAACAACTCTGGACAGACGTGGCAGCGCTTCTTCCAGCTCACCAAGCTACTGGACGCCATGCATGATGTAAGCAATGGACCCACATCACTGTAGAACTGTATCCATAACGACACGCACTGTACCCAGCACAACATCACAATGCCAAGTCCCGTCAACAAGCCTTCTCTATGCTATGCATGCACAAGGCAAGTTCAATGATTGGAGTTTAACAATGTTAGTAAGGGAATATCTCTGAAATAACAAAAGATTATTGCATTCCAATGACTAGCCCTAAGGGGTGTTTATTTTGGAATGGGCAGAGATTGCCCTGTATTGGTGAATGAATGGAACATGGAGGGAATCAATGTTCCAGGCTCACAGTGGTGGCCTGGTGGGTCAATACAACTGTCCCCCTAACTAAATGCACTGAACGCACTGACTGTAGGGGTTATGCAAGGACAACTTAGCATGTGGTGAAACATTAGGAGCTGGAAGCATTATGAAAAAATACTCACATCTCACAAATGGAAAAAGTCCCTGATAAAAAATGTACAAGACTAGACATCAGAGGACAGCATTGATTGATTGAGTGAAGTGATTGAGTAGGCTACTAAATGCAGATGATCCTATGACTCAGGGGTTCCCAAACTTTTTTGATGATCCAACCATGTAAAAAAAGTTACGTTTACTTTTATCATTGGGGCTATAACAGTCTATTACAAATCAGTCTGTCAAACCATACTTTTGAAGGAAGTATGGTTTGAAGTGATTGAAATGCATCAGAAAGATATTGGGAAGTTCAGAAGATCATCAGGCATCTTCAATGTAGAAAAGAACATAGTCGTTGATGATGTTCTTTTTCCCGCAGTCTGATTTAGTGCCTGGTCTTGTCCACTCTGTGCTAATGAGTCCTGCACGGTTTGTGGGCATTGTGGACACATATGTGTTCCTGGGAGTCTTATCCTTCAGTGATGGGGTCATAATATTTTGTAGCTTAAACCGTTCAAAAGATAGACATATTTGTAGGAAGAAAACAGAAACTGCTCTGTTTATTACAACCACATCTAGCAGCTACCGGAGACTACTGACGTAACCCTGGTTCTATGAACCAAGTTCCAAATTATTATTATTTTTAAATCAGAGTTTCTCTCGCGACCCCATTTTCAAGTCAGGCAACCCCTAGTTTGGGAAACGATGCCCTATGTAGAAGAGGAGGTATAGTCTATTTAGAATCATTAGCACCACCTAGTGGTAAGTCAGACTAATTTGAGTCGTGACCCCCAACAAATGACAAACAATTACAGTCATATCAATGCCATGACAAAGTTAACCTAAGGATCTGGCTACGGTATGTGGTATCACTCTGAATAAAGATACAGTAAGGTAACTGAACACACACACAGTCAGAAAAGGGGAATGCCAATTCAAGGTTTCCCAGGGCACAAAGTTAACCCTAACTTCCAAGAATTAGGCTTTGATTGTACTTTATACAACGGGTGACAGTCAATCATTATTTGAATTGGTTGGTAACCCGTTAATAATTAATAATTAAGTGATAATGCCCGAGAAGCCAGTGTTTGTTGGATATATTGGCACGGGTGTTGTTAGGCCCGAGACTAAGTCAAGAGCCGACAAACTGTGCCAATATATCCAACAAACACTGGCTTCGAGGTGTGATTGAAATGAGGGTCTAATCCTGAATGCTGATTGGTTAAAACCGCATTCCAGCCGGTGTCTATTCCACAAGTTACCACCAGCTAAATCTATGACGTTAAAATGCCTATTTATACTGTTCCATCTGACTACGCAATCCACTGTCTCATCAACCCAGTCAGGCACTTTATAAACTTGATCTCCACTATAAAAAGCATCTACACATTATCTCGCATTTCTTTTAGACTAACATTTCGTTTTTTCAACAGCGGAGATTTGTATAAACCTTGCTGTCTGTCTCTCTGACATTTGCAACATTGTTTCAATATCTCCTGCTGTCCCATAGTATTGAATTTGTCGGGAGTCGGGACGAGACAGAAAGGCAGGCAGAGTTTCTCAGCCGGTCGAAATCATGAATCAGCTGGCATAATTTTTATGGATATATACCAAAAAAATGTCAATTGAAAAAAAGTTAAAACAAAACGCAGCTAATTTGTGGTCTTTCCAGCTTCAGTTTGAAGTGATTGTGTTACTGTAGCTGTGTTGTTGGCTAGCTCCTCTGTCTGAACAACAGTGTCCTGACGAGTGAGCACATTCTCTATGTCAGGCGAAATCGCGCCCCATTAGCTCATTGTTATGGATGTATCCAAATAAATGCCACTAGAAAACAGCTTAAGCAAATGCAGCTACTTTTTGACGTGACTGTAAATTCACCGTAGTTGGCTAGCTAGCAAGCAAGGGATAAGAACGTTGCCAGCCAGTATGGCAATGGAACATTTAGAACGAACGAACTAAGTATGAATAAATAATCAAAATAACGTTTTAATTAAAATATGTCAATCATTATTTGAATATGTTGGTAACCCCTTGTATAAAAGTGATAATGCCCTCGAAGCCAGTGTTTGTTGGAAATATTGGCACGGTTTGTCGAAGTTAATGTAACAACACCTGTGCCAATATATCCAACAAACACCGGCTTCTCGGGCACTATCACCTAAGTGTATTATTCACAATTCATGACAAGCCAATGAAATCTCTATACAAACACAGCTGGATTCTTTCAAACTACAACTCTCTCCCTCCCGCTCTCTCCCCAATATAACTCTACTCCTTCATCTCCTCTCAATGTGTATTTATTCCTTGTGTTATTTTTTCTACATTTATCTTTCTGCATTGTTGGGAAGGTTCATAAGTAAGCATTTCACTGCTAGTCTATACCTGTTGTTTACGAAGCATGTGACAAATAACATGGTATTGATTGATCCCTCCCTCTCCTCTAGCTGGTGGGGAACCTGCTAGACTTCTGTTTCTACACGTTCCGTGAGTCTCAGGCTCTGAAGGTGGAGTTTCCAGAGATGCTGGTGGAGATAATCAGTGACCAGATACCAAAGGTGGAGTCGGGCAACACACACACCCTCTACTTCCACAAGAAGTGACTGTACTGAGTCCTTGAGAGAAAGAGAGAGAACGAAATAGCGAGAGGGGGAGGAGTGGGAGAGGAGGAAGGAAGGACCCTAGCCTTAGGAGTGGCCTAACTACTATGCCAGGCAGTCGGTCTGCTGCCCCCTCCACTTTCTGAAATGGGACAGGAAGTGGACAGGAAGTGACACGTGAGGGGCAGGAAGTGAGATTGAGGAAGTAGGAAGTTGAGTCCACTAAACTGCAGTCTCCGTCCGCTGGTTAGAGAGGTGACGCTGAGTGAGTGACATCTCGGCGCCAAGGAAAACGCACTGAGGAGGACTTTTCAAAATGTGACAAAGAAGCATCCCGACCCTTAGGCCCCCCCCCCCAAAGACGATGATGATGACAATGTTTTTCTATGGATACGAAGCCATACATTTTTTTGGTTGCGCTACAGTCCATACGTTCACACACACATGCGTACAGTAATGCAGCACGCACACAGATAGACAGTAACAAACGCCATCTTAGCCTCCTGAAAAATGTCAAATGATAACTGTGCTTTTGCATTGATTCATGGATACTAGTACTACTACTCTGACAATATGGAAAACAATTCTTAGATGTTGCTATGCAGTGTATTGTCATTAGGTTACATGGCAACATATACTTTTTCCATGACAAAGACTAAATCTAGGGTTTCTGTGAGAGGATCAAGGTCTATTTGAACATGCTCCAAGGGCTATACATGCTTAACAAACTGAATAGTTGCATAAAAAGCTAACAAATTCTACTTTGGTTCTGTAGTGGTGTGTATTACAACACCCAAATGCCCACATTACTCAAATTGTTATAGCGTTGTATAACGATCAAAAACTTAACTCTTAATAATATGCAAAAACTTCAGAATGAAGAATTTTCAAAGTATGGTGTTTTGTGTGATCCAGTGTGAAGAAAGTTGAGTAACAGTTAAAAGTAAATCTCCCATGTCATATGTGAAGGCTTTCTGATATGAAGATGATTAACAATGCAACATTTGTCAATAGATGAATTCCATCCAAAATAGGTGCGGGAGTATGGAAAAACCTGATGGATTCACAATATGACTTTCCCTCACATCGTAACGCATTTGACGGCGGTACACCCAGTTAGATATCCAGGGGTTCTCAAACTTTTTGGGGCCGGGGACCTCTTTTTTGATAGCAAATTCATCAGGAACCCCTTCATAATCAGAACACAACTCAAGTGAGTTAAAAATAGCATACAAGGATTTTAACTATGACTTTGGCAGTGCACGGCTGGACGAACCAAGTCTTGGGCCTTGGGAAGGACCATTTTAAAGGCCCTTGGCATCGGAGAGAAAATGTTGCCATTTTAAAGATAGTTTCCTGCAATTCTACACATTTTGTCATGGGGATGATTTTTGTTGTTGTTGCAGTTTTAAAGCTAATATCCTGAAATTCTACACATTTGGATATGAGCCAGAGAGAAAAACTGGCAGTTTTAAAGCTTGAATTACAGTGCATATAAAAACATTTTTGGGGAATACAAGAACAATTAAAGTTGGAAAATGTATAATTGGTGGAGTACTGTGGATACCAATATCCCTGTGAGCCTCCCAGGCCCATGTTGCCCAGGGTTAAGAACAGGGAGTCTTTTTTAATAATAAAAAGACCCCCTGCAATGGACCCCACTTTGAGAACCCCTGAGTTATACAGTATAATTGCCATTGGTTGTGAAAACATCAGAGCACCCATTTCCTGGTCTATTTCTACCTACTCACAGTGCATCCAAACCAGCGCCCTTTGCCAAGTCAACCGACACTTATCTACCGTTTCCAGAAATAATAATAAAGCATTTTGTAAGAGTGTTGTTGCAAAGGTTTTCTTTTTTTTTTTAAAGCCAGACATTTTACACCTAAGGTGCTTCTTTTTGTAAACGCAAAGCAGATGAATAACACTTTTCTGGTAACTAACACATGTACAATTATCAGCATTAGATACAGGGTTGGGTAGGTTACTTTCTAAATGTAATCTGTTAGTTACTAGTTACCTGTTCAAAATGTTCATCAGTAATGTAATTTTGGGATTACCCAAACTCAGTAATGTAATCTGATTACGTTCATGTACTTTTTGATTACTTTCCCCTTAAGAGACATTAGAAAACGACAAAAATAATCCATCAAACGCATTTGGTGTGTCATCAGTGGTTTCCGACTTGTGGTCAGACCCGCTCAGGTGGAACAAACGTAAACTTGCGCCTTTCTCATTGAGAAAACAGAAAGGTGTTGTCATGTATTTTTTTCACAAACATCCTTTCTGAATTCCAATAAGTAATCATCTAGTTTTTCAAAGGTAAAGTAACTGATTACAGTTGCAGTTATTTAGTAATCAGATGACATGTAACTCCCCAACCATGATTAGATACAATAACAACCTTCAAACATACTGTATGATGTTGATGTTGGAAAATGCCATTACTCTATAGTCACAGTGCTTTCAGTAAATGCATAATGTATTCAAACTTACCCGGCAAGCGGAAAATACATACAGGAAATGTAATGGTACTTGCTTAGGTTACAGTCACATTTTTCCCACTGTTGTACAGAAACTGTTTTGAAAGTACATGTTGATACTGCTGATAAATGACTGACTCATTGCATTGGCCACCTGTCCTGATTTTGTGTTGTCCATCTTGTCTTTGGGCCAACTCTAGACGTATGGCCAGTCATCTGGACCATTCTTACCAGACCTGGGTTCAAACATGATTTGAAACCTTTCAAACTACTTTGCTTTAGCCTGCCTGGACTGTCAGGTGGGTGGGATTTGTACTTTTTGGGACTTTTCTATTGGTTCCATTGCAAAACTGAAGCTCAATTAAGCACAGCTAAAGAATTTGAAACAATTTCAAATAGTCCTTGAACCCAGGTCTGATTCTTACTAGTTTCACACCAGATTGACTGAATGCTTAACCATTGTGGAACACTATGATGCTACTGAATAGCGTGAGAGATAGTGAGAGAGTGTCGTTCGAGAAGAAAAACAGAGGGGGCGTTTGGTTCGATCGTTCTGCCTCATTTGTGAGTGTGTGTGGTTGTTTTTTTCCTGGCAAGCACGATCAAAGTTGATCCGCTTTTTTCGAGGGCATTGTTAGTTTTCCTACGTTCTATAGGATTATGCAGCATATCCTATTTGCCTGAATTAGATTTGTACAGAAGAGATAATGTGACAATTGAGGCATTAACCCAGCTAGAATGTTGTATGTCTGGTTGATAATAACTAAATGTGAATATATATGGAGGGACCCTGCATGAATAAGGCCTACAGGTTAAAGGGATAGTTCACTTCAAAATGTGAACTATCGCTTTAAGGTGCTGTTGTGTTTCACTATGGGTTCTACTTTGTTGAGTTGGACGTATAGAACAGACAATGGCAGGAGGATCACGATGAAAGAAAAACAGTCCCTATGCTTAAACGGTCTCATTTTGCAGTCTCTCCCTCCTTGTCCCTTTTGTACATTGCTGTGTTGAAGTTGTGAACTGATGGACCCTAAAGACACGCTGTAAAGAACTGCTATTCTTTCTATACCTGTTTTGCTGCCCTTTAACCCCGCCTTTATTTTATTTTAAATAAGTGTCAAAAAAAGGTTCATAGGCCGAATGGGAAAAGTATTTTTGAAAGAATTATATTTTGCTGGAAACAATATTTAAGTACTTTGTCTATCTAAAAATAAAAAACAGATTTTTTTTGTAAAGTGAAATGTTTATGCATGCTTTTTTGATGAGATGTTTACATTGTATTTAAGAAGGGAAAATTGTGCCTTTTTATCTCACCTGATTTAACATTTTACAGTATATATTGTAAATAATACAGAAAGTCATTATGTTTGAGTAGCGTAAAAAACATTGATACTTTAAAGGAATAATCCGGTCAAAAACTATATTTTGGTATTTGTTTCATTAGTCCAGTTAATCATAAAAAAAAAAAAAAAAAAACTTTACCAGTCAAGTTTTCAATGCCGCATTCAAATCAACTGGGAACTCTGAAATCTCAGACTTCAGTGCGTTCAAGACAACTGGGAACTCAGAGGGGGACTAGCTCAGACTGTGTGAAAAATAGTTTTGAACGGTCTTTCAACTCGGAATTCCAAGTCAGAAACTCTGGCATCTTTCTAGAGCTCAGACTTTCTAACTTGAAGATCACTGACATCATGATTTGACCTAGTTTTTTTCCTGAGTTCCCAGTTGTCTTGAAAGCACAAAAAGTGTAACTTGCCACATCATAATGATGCGTTTTGAATCATCATAATGATGTGTCATGTTACACTTTGCTTATTGAAAAACGTATATCTTGAAAACTTGACTGCTGACATGCAAAACATTGAGACTGTATCAACAGTGGACTAATGAAAATGGTTTAATATATATCGTTTTTGAGTGGATTATTCCTTTGTTGGAATATCTGCAGTTAATGTGGCTCCCACTAGTTATATTGTCGTTTTGGATCATAGAAAAAAACAGCACAAGGATGACATAAAAAAAAGCTTGCCTGCTCCCAGATCTGTTTGCGCGGTTTTGTCAACTCCTGCCAGTCATTGTGATGCCAAACATGATAATGATTGGCAGTAGTTGACAAGACAGCACAAACAGATCTGGGACCAGGCTACAAAAAAGCCACGGGTTAGAGTGAGTTATGAAAGTACCAAACATTGTGACATACATTTTACTACCTGAATGTTAGAGAAAGAACAGAAATGTCATCTTTTTTTTTCTTCTTCCTGAAAACATAATGTTAACTGTTTATCTGATTATGAATTGTTTTGTACGATTATTTTCCATTTTATTTCAATGTGACTAAGAAAATAAGTAGGCAAAAGTATTTCATTTCTTTGTTACAGAGAGTAGACACAGTACCAAACTATGGATCAATGAGTTCTTGCTGTTGACATGATTATCTCCCAAACCCTTGGCGATATTATGTGATTTAATAGCACCACACTAAAATCAAGCAATCAAAAAAAAAACGATTAAAGCTGAAATAATGTAGCTTGAAAATATTCTTGCCTCTTCAGTTTGATCAGATATTAAGGTTCCAACACAGATACATTGTGAAAGACAGGTTGGTGTGGTCACCACAGTTGGGATTAATTTTATTCCACTTCCAATCCATTTAGGAAATAATCTGGACATACCATTTGAATTGGAGGAAAAGGCTCATTGGGGTATAACTCGTGGATTGACTGAAAGTCTGAAACCTAAATTAATTTGACTCCGATACTGGTGATAATATAGAACCCAAACCGTGCTACCCTGGGCTTTCTAGAAACAACTATTTGTATCATTGAGATATGGATGCATCATGACTGTTCACAGGTTTAGTTGGCTTGTCTCAGGTTTTGCAGTGCTCCCAATTTAATTTATACTGTATATGGCCTGCTGCCTTGCACAGAAATAAGTTAGTGGCTATCTGCTCATCCTACTACAGTACAACACTATGCATTTGTACAAAGGCATTTCCACCCACCATCTCATTTACAGTTTGCATATAGAATAACAACCGAGAGGACTTTAAATTCCAATATATTCTATACAAAAAAGCGTATTATTCAACCTTTACAGCATTCATTTATCTCTGTGCAAGGACATGGACGTACAGTGAGCTACAAAAGTACTAGGACAGTGACTATTTTTATTTGTATTTATTGTTTTGACTGTACTACAGCACTTTGGATTTGAAATGATATAATGACTATGAGGTTAAAGTGAAGACTGTCAGCTTTCATTTGAGGGTATTTTCAACCATTTAGAACGTTTAGAAATTACAGCACCTTTTGTGTCATTTTGGAGTCACTTTTATTGTAAATAAGAATAGAGTGTTTCGAAAGACTTCTACATTCATGTGGATGCTACCATGATTACGGATAGTCCTGAATGAATCGTGAATAATGATGAGTCAGAAAGTTACAGACGCAGAAATAGCATACCCCCAAGATCTGCTAACCTCTCACCGTTACAATAACAGGGGAGGTTAGCATTGTTTTGGGGGTATGATATTTGTGCGTCTAACTTTCTCACTCATCATTATTCACGATTCATTCAGGATTATCTGTAATCATGGTAGCATCCACATTAATGTAGAAGTGTTTAGAAACATATTCTATTCTTATTTACAAAAAGAGTGACTCCAAAATGACAATACATTATTTACCACTAATTTCTATTTGGCACAAAATAATCAGAAACACATCCAAAACAAACAGCAAACGCATCCAACAAATTTTTAGAGTCACAAGCTTGATGTAATCACTACATGCTAGGAATATGGGACCAAATACTACACTTTTGACTACTTCAATACACATAAGTGAACTTGTCCCAATACTTTTGGTCCCCTAAAATGGGGGGACTATGTACAAAAAGTGCTGTAATTTCTAAACGGTTCACCAGATAAGGATAAAAATACCCTCAAAGTAAAGTTGACAGTCTGCACTTTAACCTCAGTCATTGTATCATTTGTATCATATCAAATCCAAAGTGCTGGAGTACAGAGCAAAAACAACCAAAAATGTGTCACTGTCCTAATACTTTTGGAGCTCACTGTACGTAGTTTACCATCGATTTACCATCGCTTTCTGTCCTAATTTACTGATTATTTGACTGTTACAGTTGTAATGGAGCCACAGCATTCTATTTTGTTTTTAACAAACATTAGTCCAGTATATTGAGACTAAGCCATATCTCCACAGCCTTGTCCGAGGTCAGAGCAGCATTTCCTGTTAATAGCACCAGTTTGTTTTTTATCCCAAAATACATTTTCTATCCAATGCTTTGTACAATATTTGTCAGCAACTATCCACAGTACATGAATATCCTTCAGCGTGAATAAAATAAAAAAATGAGTTCCTACTACAAACTGTATATCTTGAAGCCGATATTTGCCATAACTGTGTTTGCAAAACTATCAAGAGATTCCAATAAAACCGTTAACAAATATTAAATGTTGTAATTTTTTGATTTGCAGTTTGCAAGTAACATCGTGTGTGTGTGTGTCTGAAGACCAGAGGGAATGTACACAGCTCGGGCCACTGGGTTATCCGATCTGTATATATAGATCCAGAAATGGGAGAATTGGAGTAGGAGGACGTAAGGAGGGACGGAGAGGCAGATTAATTAAGACGTGCCAGGAAGAGAAGAAAATGAATGAGAGTTGAGAGAGAGACAGAGGGAGAGAGAGGGATAGAGGGAGAGGGAGACAGAGGGAGAGAAAGAGAGGGAGACAGAGGGAGAGAGAGACAGGGGAGGGAGGGAGAGAGAGGGAGGAGGGAGGAGAGAGAGGGAGAGGGAGAGAGAGGGAGAGAGAGGGAGAGGGAGACAGAGGGAGAGAGAGAGAGGGAGACAGAGGGAGAGAGAGAGAGGGAGACAGAGAGAGAGAGAGGGGAGACAGAGGGAGAGAGAGGGAGACAGAGGGAGAGGGAGAGAGGGGGACAGAGGGAGAGAGAGAGAGGGAGGGAGAGAGAGAGGGAGGGAGAGAGAGAGGGAGGGAGAGAGAGGGAGACTGAGGGAGAGAGAGGGAGACCAAGGGAGACAGAGGGAGAGAGAGAGAGGGAGACAGAGGGAGAGAGAGACAGAGGGAGGGAGAGAGAGGGAGAGGGAGGGAGAGAGAGAGAGGGAGAGGGAGAGGGAGACAGAGGGAGAGGGAGACAGAGGGAGAGGGAGGGAGAGAGAGGGTGACAGAGGGAAAGAGAGACAGAGGGAGAGAGAGAGAGAAAGAGAAGGAGACAGAGAGAGGGAGACAGAGGGCGAGAGAGAGAGAGAGAGAGAGAGAGAATGTAGCATGTTATCTAAATGCATGTTTACTTGTGTTTTGCTAATATGAACTGATCGACTTCTTAGCTCATACAGACTTAAAAATTCAACAGATAACGATAGAGGGATGGAGATGGAAAACAGCAGACAAAAACAGAAAGAAGAGAAATAAAACAGAGAGAACGAGAATAAAAAGAGAGATTTATAATATTATAACCCCCCCCCCCCCTCCCCCCTCTCCCCTCCACCCTTGTAGACAGAATCACCATTAACCTCATTAAAAGCTGATCTGAAAATACTCCCGGATGCCAGACTGCAGCAACAGAACCCGACCAGACAGTATTACTTTTGCTCTTTTTTTTTCTCTCCCTCGCTCTCCTCTCTCGAAAAATCCACAGCCCACTTCCAAATCTCCCCCAGATTTCCAATAGCTTTCACTGTGTAGTCGTGCCAGATAAACAGAATCTATTGGATCAGTCCCATTTCTCGGCTGCGCCGCACGTTTCCTTCTGTGGCCCACTTTCTCTCTCAGCTACCTCTTTTTCGTTCTCCCAACATTCTACACTCTCTGCTTTACATTTGTTTCTCTCTGTTTTTCTCTAATTTCTTCATCTATTCTTTCATTTACATTACATTTACAGCATTTAGCAGACGCTCTTATCCAGAGCGACTTACAGTTAGTGAGTGCATACATTATTTTTTTATTTTCATACTAGCCCCCGTGGAATGGAACCCACAACCCTGGCGGTTGCAAACATCATGCTCTCTACCAACTGAGCTACATCCCTGCCGGCCATTCCTCCCCTACCATGGACGACACTGGGCCAATTGTGCGCCGCCATGGGTCTCCCCGGTCCCCATGGGTCTCCCATGGTTCTTATCGCTTCATTTATTTCTTCTAATCTCACTGTGGAAAAACTTTTCTCACCAAGATAGGCTAATATTCAGATATTCAGGTAATATTCTGATTCAAGGGAATTGAGATTGTTATCCTAATACACCAAATCAAATCACATTGTATTCGTCATATGCTTCTAAATGCTTACTTACAGGGCCTTCCCAACAATACAGAGAGAAAGAAAATAGAGAAATAGAAAAGTAAAACACGTAATAATAAAAGTAATAATAAATAAACAATGAGTAACGATAACTTGGCTATATACACAGGGTACCAGTACCGAGTCCATGTGCAGAGGTACAAGGTAATAACTTGGCTATATACACAGGGTACCAGTACCCGAGTCCATGTGCAGAGGTACGAGGTAATTCAGGTAGATATGTACATATACAGTGAGGGAAAAAAGTATTTGATCCCCCTGTTGATTTTGTACGTTTGCCCACTGACAAAGACATTATCAGTCTATAATTTTAATGGTAGGTTTATTTGAACAGTGAGAGACAGAATAACAACAAAAAAATCCAAAAAGACGCATGTCAAAAATGTTATAAATTGATTTGCATTTTAATGAGGGAAATAAGTATTTGACCCCTCTGCAAAACATGACTTAGTACTTGGAGGCAAAACCCTTGTTGGCAATCAGAGGTCAGACGTTTCTTGTAGTTGGCCACCAGGTTTGCACACATCTCAGGAGGGATTTTGTCCCACTCCTCTTTGCAGATCTTCTCCAAGTCATTAAGGTTTCGAGGCTGACGTTTGGCAACTCGAACCTTCAGCTCCCTCCACAGATTTTCTATGGGATTAAGGTCTGGAGACTGGCTAGGGCGACTCCAGGACCTTAATGTGCTTCTTCTTGAGCCACTCCTTTGTTGCCTTGGCCGTGTGTTTTGGGTCATTGTCATGCTGGAATACCCATCCACGACCCATTTTCAATGCCCTGGCTGAGGGAAGGAGGTTCTCACCCAAGATTTGACGGTACATGGCCCCGTCCATCGTCCCTTTGATGCGGTGAAGTTGTCCTGTCCAATTAGCAGAAAAACACCCACAAAGCATAATGTTTCCACCTCCATGGTGTTCTTGGGGTCATAGGCAGCATTCCTCCTCCTCCAAACACAGCGAGTTGAGTTGATGCCAAAGAGCTCCATTTTGGTCTCACCTGACCACAACACTTTCACCCAGTTCTCCCTCTGAATCATTCAGATGTTCATTGGCAAACTTCAGACGGCCCTGTATATGTGCTTTCTTGAGCAGGGGGACTCTGCGGGCGCTGCAGGATTTCAGTCCTTTACGGCGTAGTGTGTTACCACTTGTTTTCTTGGTGACTATGGTCCCAGCTGCCTTGAGATCATTGACAAGATCCTCCCGTGTAGTTCTGGGCTGATTCTCACCGTTCTCATGATCATTGCAACTCCACGAGGTGAGATCTTTCATGGAGCCCCAGGCCGAGGGAGATTGACAGTTATTTTGTGTTTCTTCCATTTGCGAATAATCGCACCAACTGTTGTCACCTTCTCACCAAGCTGCTTGGCGATGGTCTTGTAGCCCATTCCAGCCTTGTGTAGGTCTACAATCTTGTCCCTGACATCCTTGAGAGCTCTTTGGTCTTGGCCATGGTGGAGAGTTTGAAATCTGATTGATTGATGGCTTCTGTGGACAGGTAACAAGCTGAGATTAGGAGCACTCCCTTTAAGAGTGTGCGCCTAATCTCAGCTCGTTACCTGTATAAAAGACACCTGGGAGCCAGAAATCTTTCTGATTGAGAGGGGGTCAAATACTTATTTCCCTCATTAAAATGCAAATCAACTTATAACATTTTTGACATTCGTTTTTCTGGAATTTTTTGTTGTTATTCTGTCTCTCACTGTTAAAAAAAACCTACCATTAAAATTATAGACTGATCATTTCTTTGTCAGTGGACAAGCGTACAAAATCAGCAGGGGATCAAATACTTTTTTCCCTCACTGTAACTAGGAATAAAGTGACTAGGCAACAGGATAGATAAAAGTTTGTGCAAAAAGGGTCAATGCAGATGCACTGAACAAAAATATAAATGCAACAATTTCAAAGATTCTACTGAGTTACAGTTCATATATAAAAAAAATCAGTCAATTCAAATAAATAAATTAGGCCCTAATCTATGGATTTCACGACTAGGAATACAGATATGCATTGTGATGTCACAGATATCTTTTTAAAAAAAGTAGGCGTGCGGATCAGAAAACCAGTCAGTATCCATTGTGACCACCATTTGCCTTATAGCGCGACACATCTCCCTTTGCATAGAGTATGATCAGGCTGGATTGTGGCCTTGGAATATCCACCGCCACCATGGGGCACTCTGTTCACAACTTTGACATAAGCAAACCGGTTCCGCCCACACAACGCCATACCGCTGAATCTGCCATCTGCTCGGGTACAGTTGAAACCAGGATTCATCCGTGAAGAGCAAACTTCTCCAGCGTGCCAGTGGCCATCAAGGATGAGATTTGCCCACTGAAGTTGGTTACGACGCCGAACTCGCAGTCAGGTCAAGACCCTGGTGAGACAACAGCCTGCGCAGATGAACTTCCCTGAGATGGTAGAAATTATTTGGTTGTGCAAACTCCCACAGTTTCATCAGCTGTCCGGGTGGCTGATCTCAGACGATCCCACTGGTGGAAGAAGCCGGATGTGGAGGTCCTGGCTGGTCCGGTTACACTGGGTCTGCAGTTGTGAGGCGGCTTATGGTAGAGAAATGAACATTAAATTCTCTGCAACAGCTCTGGTAGACATTCCTGCAGTGAGCATGCCAATGGCACGCGCCCTCAAAACTTGAGACATCTGTGGAATTGTGTTGTGTGACAAAACTGCACATTTTAGAATGGCCTTTTATTGTCCCCAGCACAAGGTGCACCTGTGTAATGATCATGCTGTTTAATCAGCTTCTTGATATGCCACACCTGTCAGGTGGATGGATTATCTTGGCAAAGGAGAAATCCTCACTAACAGGGATGTAAACCAATTTCTACACAGGATTTTAGAGAAATAAGCTTTTTGTCGCGTATGCAAAAATTCTGGGATCTTTTATTTCAGCTCATGAAACATGGGACCAACCCTTTTACATGTTGCGTTTATATTTTTGTTCAGTATAGTTAAATAGTTAATCAAATAGCTACGCAGACTAACTATTTAGCAGTCTTATGGCTAAATGCTCGAGTCCTGTTGGTTCCAGACTTCGTGCATCGATACGCCCGTGCGGTAGCAGAGAGAACAGCAGCCCATGACTTGGGGTGGTATAGAGGTCCTGGATGGCAGGGAGCTTGGCCCCAGTGATGTACTGGGCCAACGCAATACCCCTCTGTAGTGCCTCCAAGCAGTTGCCCTACCAAGGCAGCCAGTCAAGATGCTCTCAATGGTGCAGCTGTAGAATCTTTTCAGCCTCCTGAGGGGGAAGAGGCATTGTCGTGCCCTCTTCACGACTGTGTTGGTGTGTGTGGACCATGATAGATCCTTAGTGATGTGGACATAGAGGAACTTGAAGCTCTCGACCGCTCCACTAAAAAGCCCCGTTGATGTGAATGGGAGAGGTGCTTTCGGCCTCCGGCCCTCTAGTCCACGATCAGCTCCTTTTTGTCTTGCTGACGTTGAGGGAGAGGTTATTGTCCTGGCACCATGCGTGGTCTCCTGACCATCCACTCCCTATAGGCTGTCTCATCGTCTTCCCGGTGATCTGGCCTACCACCGTCATGTTGTCATCAAACTTAATGATGGTGTTGGAGCTGTGCGTGTCACTTCAGGTTGTGGGTGAACAGGGAGTACAGGAGAGGACTAAGCACACACCCCCTGGAAGGTATTACAGACTGGGTCAGGGAGAGGTTGAATATTTCAGTTTAGACCCTTGCCAGCTGGTCACCCACATATTTTTTTTTCTGAAAAGGAAAGCATTGAGACTTTTGTGTTACATTGTTATGTCATAAGCTGAACTCTGTCACTAGGCTAAGTGGTCATGGGGGCCATGATGTAATATAAAAGACCGTGTCGGGTTTGGGTCTACTTTCTGGGGCTCAAAGGACACCAGCACAACAGAGAGGCTGAGGACAGCTGGCACACGCACTCGAAGACTGCTGGAAAAAGGAAATTAAAAACATCCAGTATAGATTTACTGTGGTCACAACTATATCCTTCAACATGGATGATTGGGCTATACTACCAAATGGATCTCACGCAGGCAACCACGGACGGACATAGAGCCGGACAGATGGACAAAAACACAGACAGAACAAGCAGACAGACAACTTGTTCTAAGTGGGCAGCAATACAGGCTCATTTTCATCCCAGCTCCTTCCAGTCCCAACAGAAGGATGTGGTGCACTCGAACAAGGACAAGTAATATTGAAGCTCCTCAACAAGATTAACTACAGTAGTATCAATGATTCTTAACAAATTACCTCAGAATCCTCAGGGAGGACAAAGAAGTGGAGCAGACAGACGCTGAGTAAGACTGACACAGTGGGATGAGAGAGAGGCAGACTGAAAAGGGGCTGAGGGCAGTCAGATAGACGGATGCAAAAAAAGAGAGAGAGAAAGAGCAAGGTAAATAGGAGAGAGAGGCAGATACAGTAAAGACATACAGACAGACAGGGGCTGTTCGAGGCAATCTGTTTGATAGTGAGAGTAATGTGTCCCTTCGCATTAGCTCAGCCTCGTTTGGATTATGCAACCACTGCTGTCACAGCCACCGCTTTTGCCATCGCCATTTCGAGGGCACGTCGAGCCCCTGACTTCCCCTCCCACCCACACCACCCTCTCCCCGACACAGACCTAATCCCTGTATTTATTTTTAGCCTGAGCGGTCCGACCCAGCCAGCCGGCGTGCTCCTGCTCTCCAGTACAGATCCCCATAAGAGTGGATGTCTTATGGTGCTTTCAATACAACTGGGAACTCGAGAAAAAAAAACGAGGTCAAATCATGACGTCAGTGATCTTCTCAGGGTCGGAAAAGTCGGGGCTCTAGAAAGATGCCTAGTTTCCGTCTTTATAATTCTGAGGTGGATGACCATTCAAAAAAATATCCCCAGTTGGAGCTCATTTCCCCCTTGTTCCCAGCTGTCTTGAACGCACTGAAGTCAGATTTGGAGTTCCGTGTTATTTTGAACTCGGCAAGACTCGGAGGGTAACGACGCGTGATAATGATTATGTAACAGCCTGAATCACCCCCAGTGGCCTGCGTTGGAAGCAGTTAGTACATTAATTACCACCAGATGAAGTCCGAACAGATTTACACATGTGAGCAGAGGATTTGGGGGTGCAGAGGAGGTTTGATAAAGAGACATCAAACGTGGCCTGTTGATATAGCCTTTGGATTATACAGTAGTCGTACAGCTGCAATAGACTCAGACTACAGCTTTTAGTCTGTCTATCCTAATGTATAATGCAGACTTAAGTGTGTGCCTCCCATTATAAAGTGGAAGACCAACTCCACTGCAGCAGACTTCAATCAGTGATGAAAAAATCTCTGCAGTGTCTGTAGAGAAATGGGTCTACTGAATATCCTATGATGCCTATGACTGAGAAGTAAAGTAAAGGAAAACATCCAGTAAAGACTTCAAATGATGTAAATGTCATTAAAACACAGAGATACTGTTGCCTTTTTCACTGTTAGAACAAACAGGTAGAAAAAGAGGTTGATTCAGTGAACTGCAGTATTCAAAGATGATTTCCATTTCTTAATTACTTTCCCCCAAAATGATAACCTTTGATATTGATATATTCTATTTCATTGTTCTTCCACAGAAAGTCCTCCGACAATCCAACAAACTTCATTGAAACGATTCCGTATTCAATAGAGTTTCCTTATTTACTTTTTTATATCTAAATAATCTTTGGGAGGACCATTTTCGGTCTTACGGTGTCCGTCTACTCTCCAGTCATCACGAAGAATACATAATGGGGTAAAAGAATAAAATGTCTTTATTTATTTAACATTGATCAAGAGGAAATCCAATGTTAGAAAATTTAAATGGATACCAAGACCTTTAGTTGTCATAAATCACTGTCTTAAATTACTGCAATTGCAATGGAAAAACCAAAACAAAACAGAGAGAACAAAAGCTCTTAGAAAAAATGAAACCGGCTTTTGTTGAATGGCAATAGAATCAAAGTAATGTGTTTAGTTCTTTACAATTATAAAAACCACTCCAAATGAAACCACTAAACTTGAATACTGTTGACCACTAAAAAAAAGGGCTTTAGAATAGAATATACTCTTGGCATTTTGTGTGGCCTTTTAAAATAACTATATACAGCCATAGACAATACGATTTGGAAAATACTGCATTTGTGGTGGTGGTGATAATAATTATAATAAAATAGTCTCGTCATTCAATCAATTGGTACAGAATAATAAAATATTAAAATAAAAGATGTGAACGTCATCTTATTTTTCGTAAAATTTCACAGTTCAGAAAGATCTTGAACAACGTCGAATATGGATCACAAACAGGTTTTCAATAAAACCCCCACTTTTTGTTTTGCACATTCCCATACATCATTGCATTGAGTTGAACATTCAATCACAGCCCTAAAGAATTGCTTTGAACTTCTTTAGATAGTCGTTCCATGTCATTTCAGCAACGTTACACCCACCATCTCAGATTGTCCTGAGATAGTTTCTGTAGTTTGAAACATAAGATTAGCATTCATGCAACATTTTGTTTAATTTTGACCTCTGAGAAATTAATTCGCACCCAAATTGGCCCTTCTGATTTATAGGATTCACATAATATTCAATAAATATAGAACCCAAAATCTGATTTGGACCAAAGGTTTTCTATCATTGAGCAAGACATGAGGAATCCAATAAAATCATCAAAAGCCACCCAAGAACCCCCCACACCAATCCCACCCCAACGGCCAGTATACAGTATCAGTTCTGTCTAACAAGTAGCAAGGAGCTGTGGCTTGGAGTATTGCTTCTTCATCCTATGTAATGTATTCTTCTGAATCAGGTGGCCATTTG
This sequence comes from Coregonus clupeaformis, assembly GCF_020615455.1. NCBI lineage: Eukaryota > Metazoa > Chordata > Actinopteri > Salmoniformes > Salmonidae > Coregonus > Coregonus clupeaformis. The sequence continues at coordinate 183,407 of NW_025534347.1, read as the reverse complement.
AAATGACTTGTATTATTTACCATAATTTAGTCTGAAGGTACCATGTTTTGCCCACTTGATGCTTCTGCTCTTACTACTGACACACCCTTTGTAAATGTTGCTGGTGTCTTGTGTTTATTAAATGATTCACAACATTTTCTTTGTAACTTTGGGTAGAAAACCAATAGCTTTTTGCTCATGATGAAATAAATGTGTCTATCCTCACAAGTCAACATATCCTCCATGAAAGCAATTTCATTTGTCCTCGCCTTGTGCAGCCTAATGCTTCAAACCCAACTCTCCTTAAATAGTCCAACAAATGGCATCTCTGGGAGTGGCCATACCTATGGTGCAATTCTCATATCCAAACAAGCCCAACACTTTGATGAAGAAACAGGCTAGTGACAAAATGTTAAATAAAATCCTAATAAAATAATACAATTATAAACTACTGCATGGCAATTATGTTTTTCAATAAAATTATTCAAAAACATCTCTATATATGTTGTGTACCTAGCAACTTTTACCATTAAACCCAATGCCATTGCAAAATACTATACAGTCAGTGTTTGGGACTTTTACCATTGAAGACTATAACATTGAAACCATTAGAACTGCTGTAGCCTAATGTTTTGTTTGTTCACCAGGAATGGTCTAACTAATCAGATCACATTTTGAAGGAATTAACCACAGAGGAGCCATTTTCTGGACACAGATTTGCTTCAAGAGAAGGAGCAACTAAATTGCTTTCATGGAGGATTGGCTTGAATTGTGAGGATGGCCACACAATTTAGTTTCATCATGATCAAAAGCTATTGGTTTTTCTACCCAAAGTTGCAAAGTAAATCACAACTCATTTAATAAACACAAGAGACAAGCAAAATAAATACAAGGGTGTAACAGTAGCAGGAACAGCGGCATCTAGTGGGCAACACCTGGTACTTTCACACTAATTTATGGTAATGAAGGAGACTTCAAATGGCTAATTTCGAACAGGGGCCAAAAACATCACCAGATTCACAGGGAATACATTACATAGGATGAAGAAGCACTACTCCAAGCCGCAGCTCCATACAACTTGTTAGACAGAGAACTGATACAGTATACTGGTTGTTAGGTGGACGAAGAGTGAGCGGTCTGTGGGTGGCTATTGGATTCTCATGCGTCTTACTCATTGGTAGGAAGAATTATGGTCAAATTATGGTACTATATTTATTGAAGATTATTTAATCCTGTATTATTTAAATGGCCAATTTGGGTGCAAACAATTAGCTTAATTTCTTAGAGATCAAATTATATTTCAACAAAATAAATGTTTCAGGAATGCTAATCTTATCTGTTTGTATACAGAAACGATTTCAGCACAATCTGAGATGGTGGGTGTCAAAATCCTCCTTGTGCTTTTTTGAAGGTGGAACGACCCGATAACTAGCTCCAAGACAGACATCATTGAATGTCTAGGTCAACAAGTCTGCAGAGGAAGAGGTCTGAACCATAGAAATACAGACCTGCTTCTAGTAATTATATTTATATGGGTTGGATCGGGAGACTGCCTCTATGGCATGTCGGTGTACAATCAGTCACCACGGTGGATACCACAATTAAAAACTGAAGCAAAATATAGGTAATATTGTGGTAAAAATAATAATTTGAAAAACATGCAATCAATGTGCCAATTCAATAATCACAATATACCAAAGTGCTCCTCATGAAGAGTATTCCAAACATTCGCCACGGAACACAACCAAACACTCCTCTTTAGCATTTTCCAAACATACCCGCTCAGTAAATACATGTCAACTTGTCTTGGTGCTGTAAGGCACCTTAAAATGTTTACTTTTCTTCCCTATATCCAAGACCATGGATTGTACATCATTGTCAGTATTTATTGGGCTGGTTTCGTGATCTCGCATTAATGTTGTTGAACGAACATGGCCACTGCAGGGTGGTGAGAGTTGAATATAAGAGAAAGTATGAATTTGAGAATGGGAGTGTGTCAACATCAACTTCATATGCATGCTTCATGTATAAGGTGACAGTTGGGTGACGCTGGATACAGCAATAGATGTTGGCAGGCCAGGCGTACCCTTGGGTTTGTCATACAGCATCTAGAACGATGGTCAGGGATGACGAGACCCTCTCCACTGTGCCTGGTCCAAGATCTGTTTGTGCGGTCTTGCCAACAATGTTTTGCTGTATAGCCAACTTCTATGGTTTGGCATGTTTGGTAAATGACTATGACCATATAAGAGTACACAGCACAAACATCTTTGGACCAGGCTACTCTTCCACTGAGAGTATACAGGCAGGTGCTAAGAGGTCCTAGGTTCTGGACTACAGCATCTCCACATAGTTTAAAGGAATGAGGCTCCTCTTCCCCTCCAGCTCTCCTTCCAGCCAGCCAGGTTCTCTGGAAGGTGCCACTGCAGATGGGAACAGAAGGTACCAGGGGACAGGGTGAGAGAGGAGTAAACACACCAAGATTTCATTAGTGTTCAAAACACATAAAATAAAAAGGAGAGAAAGTTTTACCAGAGTTTTACAGCTGACATTTTATAGTTGGCATAGAAAACAGTATATAAACACAAACTATCATCTCTGTAAACAATGTGAAATTGTGGTGGAACCTTTGGAAATACTAATGAAAGAGGGAAAGTGATGGAAATGTCCTCATGTGCCATCTTCATTTTGTCCGCTCAGGCAGTGTACCCATTTGGCTGGAGAATGATCAAGAGGGTAGCATCGTAGGCTGTATAAAACGTGACGGTACAGAGATGCTTTTCAGAGAACAGGAGACATAGGCACCAACTCGATGAAACGACTGAAACAGTGAGGGACTTCTCCAATCAGAATTTTCCTATTTTCATTTTGCATTGCAAAATGTTTTTAAACGTTTTAGGTTTGTTTTCCCATGGTGTTTGACCATCCTCAGACTGGATACATATGGTTAGTCAGTCAGGGAGGTAAATTGGCAGCAAAATACAAAGCAAATGCATTCCCACCAAAACTCTGTATATTTGATTAAAGTGAAATGGGCTGAGATATGTTGATGCATAACTGGTCTTAGCTAAGCAGGTAGCTTATAACCCATCTTCTCTAAAAATTACTTCTTATATTTATATGTGATATTTGGCTCTGTGCTTGTGGTGTATATTATTTAATGATAAGATTTCTTATGAGAGATGGAAAACCTAAGCTGATATTAAATCAAGCTGTGCCATTATTAAGCTGTATTATTGATAAAATATGTTTAGACCATGTTTGGTTAGGATATGTGCAGTTTTTAATATAGGCCTCTAGTCAAGAGACTGGCCATTTGCCCTTATAACACTTCTTTAGGGCAAGGGTTCTTTCATTTGTCGACCCATGCATCGCCAATTGACAGTGTGTGGCTTTGAGATTGTTGGATTCTCAATACGAGACAGTGAATCAGGCTTTCTAAATATTTTTGGCCCGAGGGCATGAGATGAAGAGTTTGTCCGGCCTGAGTGGGTTACACACTCAAACCCTCAGTTAAAGTCAAAGGGAAAATAACCTCTATACCAGATCATCATATTTTTCTATTTAGATGCATTTTATTAGTAGTGTGTCCCGCTTTGCCTGAATGACCACTCACCCTGGAATTTAATTCCTCTGCTCTGTTGATCGCTACATACATTCAGTCTGAATCTGCCATTCTGGTAGTTGTTTGTGTGACTTCCAAATGAGGGGCATTGCACAAAACAAAACAAATTAAACTCTCTCTCTCTCCCTCTCCCTTCCATCCGTCTCCCTCCATCTCCTCAGTCTGATTCAAGATCAGATTGGGCTGTCCTGTTACCGGTTTCCTCCCGGGAATCCAATATGCCCGGCGGTCTGCTGAGATTTCGGGAGCGAGCGACCGTTGTCGGGCGCCGATAACACTTACCAGCTGAATATTGCTCCGACCTGGAAGGATAACCCGAGTCGTGCCCGCCTCGCACGGGTACACCGCCATGAGCTTTCTTTGCCTCCACCACCGGTGACACTGAAAAATGAAGGCAATCAGTGAGCTAACGGGCTTTGGAAGAGAGAGAGGGATCAGAGGATTAATTTCACGGTTCAGTCTGGGCTAGGGGTGATCAGTACTCGAAACAGCAGGGAGCGAATGAGCAAAAGGACTATGGGTATCTCTGTGGGCTAGCTTAAACCAAGAGGATGTTGTCTGGCTGCTATCTGAACCTTGGTGAGCGAGTCACACGAACGAGTACACACAATACACACACATTCACAGTCTCCCTCTCTCCCATCTCTCAGATATACAGGGTCGGTGTGGATGTATCTCAGACTCTGCAGACATGCATCAGGCCACAGCGACAGACATTATGGTTCTACTGAGATAGTTAGAGTGGGGGAATTCTAAAGAAGGTTTCTACACAAACAGAACAGCCGATGGAATTCCAGAGACTTCACCGGCACGTGCTATATGCAAAGTTCTACCCATAGTGGTTATAGACCTAGACACTGAGGCTACATTCATAAAGTGAATGTGAGGTTAAAGGGTTGTCAAAGAACCATATGCATGCACAGTCTCCAGCAAAGGTTAGAGAACAAGGTGCTTTTCTGGCCTTGATAAAACAATGTGTTTATTCGGCCGTGGTTTTTGCCCCCTTTGCAAATAGTTCTCAACTGGCAGCAGGCATTACTATGTAGGCAACGTAGCCTTCAATACCTCATACCCTGAAAATATTTCATATACCTACACTCTGCAACAACATTGGAGAGCGCTTGAGACCAAAATATGACATCTATTCAAACTGAAAAAGTTTTTATGTAGCGAGTTGTCACGGCAACAATCTTCACCTGCATTTGTTCTTTGAATAGAGGGTATTCTTACAGGACTGCATCTGGAGGAATACAGGCCTTTGTATATATGAAATAACATTATAATGGATTGCCTCTTATAATGACTCTGCTATGTGCAATTTCAGCATCATATGAAAGCTTGAATTGATCATTTTGTCTGGTAGGTAGCACAGCTATGAATAACAGTAATGGGCTACATGTCTACAGAGTGCCCACGGAGTATATTCAAATACCTGTGTGTGTGTGTGTGTGTGTGTGTGTGGCCACGCGCAGTACTAGTAGCAGCAGCAGCAGCACTGGGCCCTCTGTCTTGTCCCCATCAGAACCGAGACTGGGAGACAGCAGCCCCAGAGTTGAGTCACGAGGCTGCTACAGCGATGCAGGCCCTGCAGTCAAACAGAGGGAACAGAGGGTCAAACAAACGCCCATAACCAGACACCAAATATCCACAGTAGCATCTTAATGACACCAGACAGTGGTCTGCCACCACAATGTCAGCAACCACCACCCACCCAGCAGCTGTTTGTCTTGTTCTCTCCCCCTGGCCTGTGTGTGAACCCTATGTACTCAACACAGATTGTTGCTGAGGATAACTGAATGGTTATGTCCTCCCCTTCTGTATTTTACTGCAGTGTGAAGGTCTAGGGGTGACAGCCATTGCTGTTGTTGAAAGTTCATTCCCTTCTCAGTCCACCCAAACAACTCATTCTACTTCGTTGGTCAAGTTAAACATGCTTCATTCTCTGTCCCTGCCAAGATAAAAAAAATAACATTTAGCATACACAGATATCTCAAAACTACTGCTATAATTTACATTGACATCATTAGCAATTGTCGGGAGTGAGAGGTAGAGTCTGAGGTTTTAATGGCTAGTGCCCTTGGAGCTGTAGGGGGAAAGCCAGAGGAATTTAAGCAAGGGACATTAGTGTGGGCGGAGCGGAGAGTAGAGTAGAGGCTGGGAAGAGAGCCACACTTTAAAAGATGAGCAGCTACTTTCACACACAGCCAATTAGTATTCCACCTCCAGAGTCTACACAGCCTTGGCAAGGCTTACAGCAACTCACAGGTTCTGTTCTCATTACCTCGCTTTGCACAGTTTTTGACTTTTAAAACAATTTTGTGGTGAAGGGCACAATATTTAGAAAATCCTACATACAAGTTTGCTTATTTATGAAGATAAATGTTAGAGGACAAATCAAGTTGAGTGCTTAAAAAGCAGAGCCATTTTGGACTCCTTTGTGAAGAACAGCAGGATACAGAGTCAATGTTCATCACTTTAAAAAAACAAATCAGCTTCAAAATAAATATAATCATTAAGAAAAAAATTAATCACAATTGACGATTCATCTGATCATCTAAAAACCATTGGTCCATATTAAAGGCTGAATAAACGCGGCGGTTTTCTTCGATAATGCTCCTTGACCCTGTCTGTCTACTACATCATTCTGAGATATCCAACGACAGCCTTCACATGGTGATTGCAGAATGCTGGGGAGAGCAATTTGAGACAGATAGAGTGAACCGAGGGAGAGAGTGGGACCGAGAGCGACTGATGAACGGCACAACCCCCTATGAATAAACCATTGAGAGAGCAGGGGTGAATAATTATTCAAATCTGGGGAAGTTCACAGCTGTCCTCACTTTATTATGACGCATTGTTTGGAATATTTTGAAAATATTTTAAACACTTATTTGACTGATATTTATAAAGGATTAGTCCAATGGTATAAAAATAAAGTACATGCCATTGACTCCATGCTTTTCTTTAGAAAATAAGAACATCCAAATCATAAATGATATTTTTTCCCATAGGAACAACTTCCACTGTTCTCAGGACAAACACTAAATCAAGTGTACCACCAACTTAGAAAGTTTGAGAATGTTCTGGAGAACCATTACTAGAGG
>NW_025534347.1:15000-175969 GCF_020615455.1 Coregonus clupeaformis | reverse complement strand
TGACATTCTATTAACATAAATCCAGTAGCTAGCCAATACATTTGGTTCTGAGATAAACCTTTTCAAACAAAGTTCATAACAGCCAGTTTCTTTGATTCCATCACATGCTTGTCGCTATGCATGACAGCTATTGAATCAAGCCAGATGGGATGAAACTCACCGGCGATGCGAACTTGCTCCGAGATGTCAGCTACGTCAGACGTCCCCACATGGCCAGGAAGGGTTGAAGCAGGATCCTCCTCAGCCTCCTGGATGTAGGGCTTGTAGGTGAAGCTGTGTGGTGGGCGATGGCCGCCAGGAACCATCTCCACACAGATGATGAATCTATAAGCTGTAAACTTAGGCTGCTTTGTAAAGCAAGTTTATTCTCACACCGGTTGTATTTAGTGTGTAATAAATCCTCATCTATTTAAATGATTTAGAAATGTGTACAGGATAGAAGTCCTTGAGATGAATCCATCCCCATTTTCTAGGGGGTTCTGAGACCTGAGCCTCAACAGATATTACCTTATACCAAACAAGTAATTTTACAACTGCATTGTTTACCACAGCTTTATGTAGCATTGTAGTAACAGTGTTACTATAGCGTTTACAGTGTTGGTATTGTCTTGCATTACCTGTAGACCTGTAGCTACCAGCCTGCCTGTCCCAGTCCCATTTATTGTCTCTCTGAGATCACTCACCTTGACCAGGAGCATTATATGACGCAGCTTGCCTATGATAGAGTCCAGACAACAGTGTGAAATATTCCAATCCTCTACATTATAGCCAACACAGGAATGCATTAACCCAATTACTGGCTATAAGCACACAGACTTTCTTAATAAGTCTACACATGCAATTCTGAAAAGAAGTTGTATAAGAAATATAAAATGGGCAGCCAAAACTGTGTTTACTTTAATGGATATCAATGCTAGATCCATGAATGGCAGACACAATGACTGGTAAACAAATATGTTATTAATCATGGAGTCATAACCTGGTCCCAGATCTGTTTGTGCTATGTCACTTACACAGGAAGTTGCAAGACATCACAAGCAGATCTGGAGACAGGCTAGGAGGTAGATGCAGGTGATCCAAAATGGCCACCAAAAAAAGCACTCACCAGCAACCTGTTCCTGACACACAGGAACTTCCCCACTGGTCTGATGGGGCCCAGTTCCTCTCTTAGGGCCTTGTAGAACAGGACCAAGCAGTATATGCAAACTGGGAGAGAGAGAAGGAGAGAGTGAATAGAAAGAATATGAGAGGATCACTAACTGAATGCTAAATATTTAATAATGTTATTTTGTGGTGGTGGTATGGTGACAGGAAGTTTACAGCAATGTGAAGACAAGTGTGGAAAATGCAAATTTATAAATTGGACATATTGTTGAATATCACTAGTTACGTCCATGCATTGGTTGACTGAGATGCCTTCATCATACACACCCACAGAGCTGACATATCCTACAGGATAGTGAATGGAGACATATGATATGACAGTAAACGTATATGTGGCGAGTGTTAGAGATTGGGTTAGGTAGTTTTGGGCCGCACACTACAGCTCACTACCACTTCCCTCCGTCCCCCCCAAACCAACAGCAACCTTATCCAAATCACTGACCTGCTTGATAAGCACATCGGGTGCTGCCAATTAGTGTGGTTATCAGTCAGAGTGGCAGCTTGAAGAGCCGTAAGGCCCCTTTGGTTAGTTTGGTGGCCATGAACTTATTTTAAAATCTTTAACTTATTTTCCTTTTTGTACATATTTATGTTTAGTCACCATCTGAACAAATAATAGTCTGCTTGACTGTACGAGGTCAAGAGAGACGAGTGCCTGACCAAGGTAATGTTGCTGTCTCCTGGGCATTACATTCAACATTAGGCATATAACAGGAGTCCATCCTGAATGGAATAGCAGATCCTTTGCCAAAACACTTACAAGGCAATAACTGTTGTGACTGGTCTACAACTGTACCAACACTCCCAGCTTGCATCTCAATAGCAATACCCTGCAAGCCTCTTATGTATACATTATTAGAAGAATGTTCACAGCAAAATGTTAGCTTTTTCCCCACTATAAAATAACGTCAAAATATTTTCTAATCACCAGCTTTGATTTTCATTAATTTCTTCCATTTCTTAAAATCAATAACATCCTATGAAAGATGTTTCCAATACTTGTGCTAAAATCATAGATGCACAGCATTTGTTAAAATGCAGAATAAACAAAACAGATAAATAATGCTGTCTGTCTGTCTTTTCTTCAGTTGTTGCATTTTTCCTAAATGAGAACACGTTGTTTCACTTGTAAACACTTCTGGTTCTGTTCTTAATCAACTACAGGCAGACATGCACTACATATTACTATCGTTGCCTGACTGGAGCACCGTTTGAGCTGGCAAGTAGCAAATGAACTTGAAACTTTATGTAGCCAAACCAACACGCTTGAAGGTAAACCTTCAAATAGACTCAAAATAGATGCCACGCAGACTGGAGCCACTAACACGCTTTGCTTCCTGTTGCAGTTATGGGCCTGAAATATATAAAATAGAAATATAAATGTATACTTAAAAACATATCAATGTGGTATAAAAACACATGCATATTTATTATAGCACATAATCCTAAAATATCCCTTCATAACACGTAAAACCCAAACTGTGGTAGTTTATTGCTGCACAAAAACATACACCTTCATCCTAAAATGAAATCTTATAACACATGGTATGGATAATATTGTAGCTCCTTATTAGCCTGGTTGTTTGTGCAATAATGCCAAATTGATAGAGGACTCTAGTGCCCAAACGCCAGTTTTAGCATGGGCAGCGCCATTCCACCAAGTAGTCAACTGGGAGGGACTTCCTATGGTTTAAGGATGGATCACATAATTCCATCCAGAGTCATAGGATATCCAATAATATAAGTGATCAAACATTTCATAACCACAGATTGCATTAAATTCCCAACTTATACCTGTTCAACAACATATTCCAGGTAGCAGTATGGCCATTTTAATTTTGTTTTACCAACTTATAGAAGTAATAGAAAATGCACTACTTCAAAATGGAGATGCCTCATACTGCCCATGCTCTCAACACTTGGCCTACATGTTCGTCCTCTAACTAGCCTATGGTTGTTGTCATGCCAAATACACAGCACTAACATATCTGGACGGCCCCGTTCATTATAGCACCCACATCGCCCAAAACTACAAAAACTTCTCAAAAGCACTCACTCTCCCATGGGCCATGGCGGAACAGCAGCAGAGGGAGAAGGTGTTTCTGCTGCTCCCTGCCCTCCATCATCAGTACCAGGCTGGGTTACTGGTTGCCCATGGTAGCGAAAGAGTGGGAGATGACGAGAAGGAGAAGGGAGTACAGAGTGTGAGGATATTGAAATAAATGTAGGCTACTCCAGTCTGGCCACAGGATCCAACGTGTTTGTGCTAGACTTATGTTTGGCATACTGACTTATTAGTGGCCATGATTGAATGTTAGAACAAACTGGTCTGGGATCATCCTCAGTCAGGTCATGACAAAAATGTGTACCTGGTTTCCCAGTAGTTGAGCAGGAAGATCATGAAGTTGTAGATACGTAAGCCTCTACACTCTGCACGTGTCCACGTAGATGGCAATGCTGGGTTACTTCAGCCATCTGTGTGAGAGAGAAAGGGAGGTGGGGAGAGGATAATGGGATTATAGATGGGTCATTACATTATCTCAATGATATGTTTGCATGATAATAGTTTAAACTATTAACTTTTTTTAGTTTTTTTGTTTCTCTGTTTTGTTTTTCTAAAGGAGATCTGTATTCATTCTTTGGGAAGTAGGATAATGAAAATCTTGTGATAGGAAGGAGTTTAAGTAGCAGTTAGATGCTAATTGCCATTGTGAAACCAATTCAAATTGGGCATGCGCTCATGTCGGCGCTTTTCAGTTTTCACTAATATCAAAGCTACGATGACTTCTTCTGTTAACTTATTTTATCAAACATGTGTAATTTAACAATAAGCCAATGCTACTTTTATAGACATCTAGCTACATTACCAAAATGAAGTATTACTTACACTGTCCAAACTGTAAATGGGACCATCCGCAATATTCTGTCATAAAAGAAACGAGATCATGCATTTCACAATCAGTTAGGTTATACTGTACATCATTCAGGATAAAGACACAAACCCATGATGTGTGGATATATTCCTGTAGCTGTGACACAGTGGCCCATCCACCTGATGTCTGTGGCTCTGGTTGAGTATAGTTCACCCGATCTTACAGGATCCCCCATGTGATATGGTATGTCATAACACAATATCAGCTATAACCATGCTTTGTTATGGGTACCAACCCTGAAAGGTATAAATGTATATAATCAACATCCAAACAACCGCGCATGACTAGGCTATTCAGTGTCGAAGTAACATATGATTAGGCTGCAATAAACTAACTACCTCTGATTTCTGTAGTTCCCAATGCACAGGGTAGTAGACACTAGCACAACCAGAATATTAAAACACCAGAGGCCGAATCCATCTCCTTAGTTCCCACAAGTACAAGGCATATTTGTAGCAGTAAGTTAGCTAGCCACATGAAGTTGGCCAGCGTCCTACACTCACTGGGTCAATGGGTGTGATTGCTAAACCATTTAATGCTGGCAAGCGAGCCGAGCTGAATTAGCTAACAACTAGCTATTGCCGCTGTCCAGCCTCAGCTTGGTAGAAGAGTTCGTTTCAAATGTCGCTGGGATGCATAATACTAAACAATTTCCAAACACATTTGTAACGTTATAAGCATTTGTACTGCTAAACCAGAAATTGGTAGCTAGCAAGCTGTGGCTAGCTAACGTTAGTCAGCTGATCTCTATGTAAACAATTGATAGATCCCTGCATCATTCGAGCAATCGCTCAAATACAATTAAATAAATCATTAACTAATAAAAACCCAACCTGGTCAAAAACAACACCGTTCTTGCATTAATATTATATATTCATATCTAAACTTCCTAAACATCAAAATTACGGAACTGGTAGCTACTTCTTATTGACGTTCTTGATAAGAAGTACCCCATACTTCAATCTGATTGGATATGGAAAAGATCTTTTTATACTTTTTCATTGCTCATCTTTTCCAATCATCACCTTTTAGAAACATGGGCATAGATGTAGTTCAGTTGATCTACGTTCTGAGTCTCATATATTCCCCCACTGAATGGCAATGCAAAATCAATAATTCTCAGTTTCACTGAAAAGCGGAAAATGATAATTCATTTAAATGACCAAAAGTTATTAAGAAGAATAACTCAACTTTATAAAAATATTGTTAAAGTATAATGTACTATCCACGGAGGAAACACATGTTCATTTTCATCATGCTCCACCTTGAGCTAGCCTAACTTCTAAAAACAATTCATAAAAATACCACAAATATACATTTGTTAGATATTATTTATGTTTCTGTTAGCTATATAAATATAAAAATTACTGAAGTTGGCTTCTCTCTATCTCTCTCTCTCTTATTATATATTTCTTTCTCTCTTTCCTTGCCATAAAACATGTGGCCTGTGAATAAATGGTTCTAATTAGATTCTTACGAAGTGAGAAATGTGGTGTGCTGGGAGTGTAATAAGTCCAAAAAGCACAACTAATTCCTGCAAAAGCTTTCAGAAGGTGCAAGTCAGACTAAATATTTAGTCAAGTGAAACTAGTTGTCCAAAAGTAAGATAACACAATGAATTCATAATTATATTTTTTTACTCTCTGCTACAAGCTATCACGGGGCCTTCATTGAAAAACCACAACTACCATCTGTGTATAATCCTAGGAGAAATGTTTCAATACAGATCTGTTATCCTTTAACAATTTAAATTGTTAAATAATTTCGAGAAGCATCCGTGACTCCATTAATAAAGTGGAGTAAATAGGCCATATTCATAGAATCTCTCTTTTCTTTGTGCAAATTAATATTTTCAATTGATTTATTCCAGTTGAAACGTGTTTAGCAGAACATTAGGCTCCACATTGAATAAATTAACCTGACAGAGAATGTGATCTGGATCTAGCTGGGGCGGGAAAGCAGAGAAAGTCAAGGATGTGGGATTTGAGCTTATATTTATTATAGTTACTTGTTAACAAATTGTTTAAGGGAATATGGTATGTTATTTTTATGAATTATGTGCATTTACAACAGTGAATCTGGGACTGTATTTCTTACCGCAGATATCAGGTAAACTTCTAAATTTAAATATATTTATTGGTGACAATCTTCTTATACCTCAAAATTGCAGTGGGGTTTTAGTGAAGGTCATATACTTATTTCATACTTAGAAATTAATGCCGGAACTAAATGTTTTAATGTGCTTCGGCCTGATCTGCTGTATCATTGAACCTGCTCTTTTAACAAACAACCTCTCTCCCAGTCCGATAACCATGAATCTCGGAGAATGTAAGAGCAGACACGTTTTATAACCCCCTCGACAGTCTGCTTCGAGTACTCTGCATAGCAGTGACGAGAGTGAAATAATGTTTTACGCAGAGAAGGTTGCAGCATGAACTTTTCCATGATGAGGGCAGATGCTGGAGGTTAAGTTGACAGGCTTGTAAAACAAAAATAATAATCATTCTCCTCATTGTTCACTCATTGTTTGTTCAGTTCTGGGAATGAATTACAAGATTTCCAGGAGTTTTAGGCCTCTTGTTGCCAGCAATTTTTTTCACTATAGCTGTTCTGAAGCATTTTTCTAAAGGTTTTTATGCTCAAACAGCATTGAGTATGAAGAAAGTTATAGAAAGAGCCTAGGGGGGAGGATCCCATTCATGAATCTCTCTCTCTCTCTTTCGTTAACAGTGTGTTTCCTGTTTAATGAGGGGAGGCAGAACTTTCCTTTGTTTCATCCGTCCCCATCGTTTCACTGGCTACTGCCCCCACAGTCACAGAAATCACTGGTTGTTACCAGACAGATTGTTCATGAATTTTGAATTATCCTTTTGCTTTTATAGAGTAGAAATGGTCTTTGCCACCACAGTCATCGGCGAGCTGGCGCCGTGGCGAGCTATAGCTTGGAGGAATTGCAATGCAAAATGGCATTAGGAACACAGCCATGTTAAGGGCCGGGTAGGATAAACATGTGCTGTGTTGATCAAACTGAAAATATATTTGAGCATAAACATGTAGTGTCAATTCGATCCCATGAGCATCATTTCAGTGTAAACCAAGATTTTGTGATGGCACATAGAACTGAACAGGTCTGATTACGTAGCTATAAAACATCTCTCAGAGTAGGAGTGCTGATCCTGGGACCAGTATCCTTTGTCCATCTAATCCTATTCATTGTGATCTAACCTTACTGATCCCAATCAATATCTATCCACACTTTCTGAATATGGGCCCTGCAAAGTTACTGTATGAAAATCAATTATGCAGAGGTGGAGCCATACTGTCCTGATTGTTGACTGGCACCAAGTGATCATATATCAGCCATGTGCACCGCCCTCATCAGGGCAATACACAAGTCTGCAATTATTCGAGATGATTTGTTTATCTTAATTACATCTGCCTAAGGCCTGTGTGTTAGGAAGGAGTTCTAAATTCACCCTCACTTGAGCTGTACTGTTTCTGCTCTAAACAATATCTAACAGATTTGAATGAATTTTTATCACCTACAAAGTGTTCTATAGATTAGAATGATATGCATTCAAACATTGTATACATATATATTATTCTATGAAAGCAAAACAAAAGTTATATCATTGCCGGAAACAGACATTCATATTTCCAATCATAAAATCATCATAATTCACTATTTTTCTATAAATTTTCTGATCGGTCCCTGTAGACTGATATTTCTGGATGCTGTGTTTTCTGAGATCATTTGCATGAATGATGAGGTCACCCTTACACCTCCACAAATAGCCCAAAATAGCCTGACAATCTGATTGGCTGAAAGAGTAGGCATAGGCGCTGACAATCTGATTGGCTGGAAAGGTAGGCCTCTAACATGATGAACCAATAATATCTCCCAGATGTTCTCATTATCAGTGTTCCCTCCAGTTTGATAAGGTTTACACTGGTTCCAGGTTACTCTGTATGGCAGAACTCCACAGGGTATTAGACATGTGTTATTGATATTATTCTTTGATTGAGAGGGGATTCTTGAGGTTGAAATGCAGAGCTAAGTCGATGTCTGATCTAACTCTTATGTTTGAGGTAAGGTTACCTGAAGTGTGATGTGCTTGTTTGACTCAACACCATTCCATTACCTCAATGCACTAAACCTTGGGTTCAAATAGTATTTGAAATCTTTCAAATACTTTAGCTGGAAAGCTTGATTAATTTGGCCTGGCTGTAAACCAATGAATATTTTAAGGTACCAACCCCTGCCTTCTGGCTTTTTTAGGCTGACTAAAATGGCTCTTCAAAAATATTTGAAATGATTTCAAATACTACTCGAATCAGGTATGTCATACATCTGTGTAATGCTAAACGTAATATACAAAGGGCACAGGCTATTGTTAAAGTCTATGGTGGTATGTTTCAGAATAGCTATTCCCTTGTTGCATTTGTCTGTAACCATTGATGTTTACTTAGAACTCAGTTGGTGATTGGAGTTGTCGATGTTGATAAATCTAGCTAGTATATGTGTTTCAACACATTGTATCATGCTTTACTCTAATTCCTTGCTCTACTACATAGTATATGGCCAGATACAATTATGCTAATTAAAATAATACGTGCAACCCATTACCAAACTATTTAATGAAGGTGTATTTTATATAAGATTTATCCTAGTTTCAAAAGAGAGTAATTGCATCTTTTATAAGCATCTCTTGACAATTTTCTCAGCTCCTTTTCAAAACTCATAACTGTTTCTCATTATCAACCCATCATAGTTATGTAGTCCATCTAGTCCTCACTGTTATTTTGTGTTGCTTAGGCATCTTATGTCTGAGTGGCAGCTGAGAGCATGGGTTTTGAACTCTTTCTTCCAGCAGAGAACAGCCTGCACTGTACAATAACCCTCTGATGCACCCTCTCCCTTGCACAACACACACACACAATAGCCACTCAATGCCTTGTCATTCGTCAGACAGTGATTGGCCTTCAACATTTAGGACTTGGCGCTGTGCACTATGTTCTATATAGAGAGCCTTTTTGACCCTTTGACGTCCTCTGTTTTCTGCTGGCAACAACCACGTTTCCCACCAAATTCCGTGGACCTAAAACCATCCTCTCTCTCTTGCTCTCTCCCTTTCTTTCTTGTTTTCTCTCTCTCTCTCTCTCTCTCTCTCTCTCTCTCTCTCTCTCTCTCTCTCTCTCTCTCTCTCCTGCCTCCCTCCCTTCCTCCCTCCCTCCCTCCCTCTTTCCTTCCTGCCTCCCTCCCTCCCAAAAGGCAGGACTGTGTCTCATGTTATTTTTTGGTCATCCATTTCATAAAAGCCAGACATTTTTGTATTCTTCAACCACAGTTCTGAGGAGAATTCTGTGTTTTCAACTTACTGGAAAGGGCCAAAAATATACATATTGTTTAACAATGAATATGAACGCTTTCGTAAGGATTATGACTTAGTTACCTGTTATCACCAACTACACTGAAACAAATAACAAATTAGCTCTCAACACATCCATGAAACTCCATTACTATTGGTTTTGGGGCTGAAATTATTTTTGTCTCAACTTATTTTTGGTCTGAAATCAAATATAAATATTAAATTACTTTGTTTCCTTTTCTGTCTCCCTCTCCTCCAACCCTAGCCACTCAGCCCCTACCCAGATGGTCATCTATCACAATCTGCTCCTAAGCTCTCCCCTATTTTCTATTAATTTTGTTTACAAATTTCATCACCCAACACCCATAAGGGAGTCACTAGAGTACGATGCATGACATCCCAACGGCCCAACCCACTCCTAACCGGACGACGCTGGGCAATTGTGCCGCCACCTCATGGGTCTCCCAGTTCGCGGCCGGGATCAACCCGGATCTTAGCCGCTCGCCACGTGGGAGAGTCTACTCTGTCCTCTTACTGTATATCCTATCATCTTTCTGCTAAATCCTTCTCCTTCCTGTCTCCTGATTCTGCCTCTTTGACCCTATTCTCCTCTCTTTTCTGCGTCCTATGACTGTATCCTTTCCTCCCGGCCGGCCCAGCCATCTCCTCCTACTCCGTGGAAAAAATTAATTTAACTTATCATCTCCTTCCTCCCTCCTCTCTACCTTCTCTTCTTCTGTATCCACTACTAAAGCCACTTTCTATCCTCTAAATGCCAAGCTTCTGCTTCTAACCCTAGGAAACTATTTTCACCTTCTCCCCTAATCCTCCACCCCCTCCTCCTTCCTCTCTGTGCGAGCGATATCCCCTCCTCATTCACTCAGCCTATGGGTCTACTAGTCCCACTCACCCCAAACTCCCTACACCTTGACTTCTTTCTCCCCTCCATCTCCAGATAGGGTGTGCGACTAATGAGTCCAGCCAGCCCCCCTGCCCGCTCCACCTCATCCCTTACATTTTACATTTTACATTTTAGTCATTTAGCAGGCGCTCTTATCCAGAGTGAGTGCCATACATTACACCTTTTATTTTTTTATGTGTGGAATCAACCCACAACCCTGATGTTACCGATATGTTGCTCCTACCAACTGAGTTACATCCCTGCAGCCATTTCCCTCCCCTACCTGGCTGGGCCATGTGCGCCGCCCCATGGGTCTCCCGGTCGCGGCCAGCTCCGACAGGCCTGGATTTGAGCCAGATCTCCTAGTGGCACAGCTTCAGCACTCTGCGATGCAGTGCTTTAAGCCACTACACCCTCGGAGGACACCCTTCTCCCAGCTGTCTCTGGAGACCTTCTCCCAACCATCTCTGGAGAACTTCTCCCCAGCCATCTCTGGAGAACTTCTCCCAACCATCTCTGGAGAACTTCTCAATTCCCTCATCAACTCATCCCTGACCCACTGGCTGCATCTTCTCTGACTTCAGAATGCCCGAGTTGCTCCCTCCTCAATAAATAACCACCTTTGATTTGTCAAAAGCACAACCTATATTCAACCCCTCTTTCCACCACTTGAGCATGCTGTCACACAGCCAGCTCTCTCGCTAGCTCTGTCAGGCAGTCTTCTTATTTCTTGTGTCAGGCTTCAGAGCCAGATTCACTCAGCCGAACTTTCTGTTTCTTGGAACTCTCACACTGCCAGCTGACTCTCTCTCCTCTGTTCACAGTCCTCCTAGATCCTATCCATAACTGCCTTCGACACTTCGTGAACCATCAGATCACTCCTCTCCACCCTCGCTTGGCTGGGGCGTCTCAGGCTCACTGCACACTCTTGTATCCTACTGTCTTCCTACCAGGTGATGTGGAGAGGATCTGTGTCTGCACTACGTTCTCTCACCACTGGTGTCCCCAAGGCTCGGTTCTAGGCCCTCTCATCTTCTCTGTACACCAAGTTGCTCTGCTCATTCATATCCTCACATGGTCTCTCCTATCATTGCTATGCTCATACCTCCTTTACTCCACAGGTGGCGACCCCCATCTCGACGTGCCTGGCAGATATCTCAGCTTGGATGTCGGCCAACCCCTTCAAGCTCAACCTAGACATGACGTAGATCTTAAGATGAATGCAAGAACCTTAAGTTGCTCTGGATAAGATGACTAAAATTAAAAATTACAATCTTGGTAAAAAATGATATCGGTCACATGTTTAGGTTGTCTAAGAAGATTTCATGATGTTCACTTTACATGTCCAACACAACCTTGTAACTAAAGCCATTGCGTGATCTCAGCAAAGTCCAGATCCTGCAGATTAAAGTCGTACTCCAGTCTCCTTTTCACCTCATTATTCACCTGATATAACACCCGGCACATCTCAATAGGTGGTCCAGGTTTCCTCTTTTGTTCTCTATTGCTCCTCTATTGTTCCTCAAGGGGGAGGCTGATGACATCCATCTCCCCATCAGACCCAGCTCCTTGAATGCCCCTACTCCTTGAAGTTTGCAGTTTTGTCTAAACCACTTTTTTTCTCAATGTATACCCTTAATATGTTACTTTACTTATTATGCAGGATATAGCTTTTCAACATAAAATTCCAGAAATTGATTTGAACATCTTTAAGTTAGCAAGACAAAAAAGTTATGTCTAAACAGCGCCTCTGTTGGGAGTTCTGACAGCAGTCAGTCACTCATATGGGGCTGGATTGATTACATTCCCTCTCTCCAAGCAGCCTCAGTTCACATCCTCTCAGTTGACATGGTAACCCTGGGGGCAGTGTTGCCAAGCAACAAGCAAGCAGGTCACAGTGCTCAAATCACTCCCAACCAGCTTGTGTTTCCTTCCCACAGACACTAAGAAAGAAGTAGAGGCCCCTGTTCCTCTCAGAACACATGTATTTCTATGACGTGTCAGTATAAAGTTCATAACTCCTTAGTAAAGCAATGCGAGGGAGGTCATACGCTTACAAATTCCAAAGTAATTATATGTAATGCACATATCAAGTATAAAATGTATAACTCATAGTAATGGAATGTTTAATGTTCTTATGTTATGCATATCAATATAACGTTCATCACTCCTATACAAGGCAAGGTATTATACACTTATAAAATATTTTTATTAGGATAAGAAGCAGCATTTCTGTATAAACATAACAATAATGCAATTTCCTATAGAGAGGTTATGAAGCCTCTGATAACATTATAGTGGTAAAATACTATTTATTGTTAGCAATTGGTTAAACTGAAAAACCTTTATCTTTGACATTGTCTGATATTTACATTTTAGTCATTGTAAGGCGCTCCCATGTGACTTACTGATTGGTAATTTATAACATTTTCATACACTGCCCTGTGAAATCGAACCCCAACCCTGGGCGTTGCAGCGCATGCTCTATAATTGAGCTACAGGAGGGCTGTAGAATAGTGCCACAAACACTCAAATGGAAAAAATACAAAAAATCACACACACCCACACACCGACATTAATTGTATTTACATAATACATTATTCACTATCAAATGTATAAAGCAGTATAGTCCCCTAGTAGCTGATATGATTTAAGCACCAACTGTATATTTATCATCACCAATAACTAATAAAAATTCCTGCCTCAGGCAAAATACAAAAAATAACCACATTCTGTATATATGATAAAGAACATAGCAAAATATAACACTATAAAACTTATATATTCTTTGAGCATGTTTCACAAGCAACATAACCAATACTAACATTTCTGTGTCTTGTGAGAATTCACAGTGAAGTAGGAAAACATTTTCCCCCTTTTATTTTTTTGATGAGAACATAAGACCTTTTCAACTAGCCTTGAACTAGACATAATCATAACTTTCTACTTTACGGTCCTGTAGTGTTTGTTGCATCTGACATATTTCTTAAAACACGTGACTTCAGTAGGGGTCAGAAAACCATTAGTCTTTGATAACAATAGAACTAGCCCGGAGTCCCAAATGGCACCCTATTCCCCTCTATAGTGCACTACTTTTACCGGCCCATGGGACTATGTAAGGGAATAGGGCCATTTGCTCTGATCTAGTGGAATGCTCTACACTGATAACTCTACACCTAAGTGATATTCCAATGGATGTTGTACAGAGTCTGTATACTATATAAGGCTATATGAATTCAATACACCCTTTTCGTTAAAAATCAGTTTTTCCTTTCTTCTTCCAACCACATGAAACCTAACCACAGTAATTAACATTTTGGTAAATCTAGCAAACAAATATAAAACTGTACTGAACACACACTTTTACATGGCAAAATCACATTTTTCATCCATATTAAAACAAATTCATCATACAGACATTAGCTTACTCTATGAAAGGAACTACTGTGGCATACAACACCCTATGCTGGAAGAACTATTGTAACACTATGAGACATCAACTCCCGTTCTCTCCACCACATCACTGAGCAGCAGTTCGTGACTCATCGGGGACCATTCTCTCCTACTCCTCTCTGTCCCCTCTGACGGGAAGCGCTCTCCCCTTCCTTCCCGGGTTCCCGCTGCTTCCTGGTTCGTCCCCGTTTTGACCGTTATGTGAACAAACAACACGCTACTCGCTCCACTACTGATTGGCCAGTCACATTTTGTAGCCGGTTCAGCTGCATCTGTGCTTCCACCTCCCCACTCCCCGTCCCCCTCCTGTCCCTCCCCTCCACCATTCTTCCTCCTCTCTCACTGTACTGTAAAAGCATCGCTCCCTCCTCGTCTCCCCCTGGGAAAGGAAATGGGAAGTCTCACTGTATATAGTCCAGACACTGGAAATACTGCAGTGTACATCTGTTGCCCATTGTATGTTTGTGTCTATATATAAACTCCCAGCTCCAGGGCTGCCCAGCAGTGTTCTTTGTAAGAAACGTGTGGTGGTGTTTTTGAAACGTGCTTGACTCTCTCTCTATTTGTCACGCTGCGGTTTAGCATAGGGTTCCTATAGAGTTGAGATCATTTGGTTTAGTGCAGACTGGCTGATGTTGCTTGATAACCTCCTGGTCCTGGATCACCTCCGGTGGTAGTCAGTATTCGCTGTCCTTCCGGAGGGCTGCGGTCCGTGTGGGGGTTGGCGGGCCCGGGGAGCTCTTACACTGGATGCTGGTGTTCCTTTTCCGTGCTGGTCACCGTGGCATCCGAGGTGGCACCAGCAACACAGGCAGGACTGGAAGGGAGACAGAGGGACGAATTACACTATTTATACTGCTGTAGTCATGCTGTGTTGATGGCATACATACTATTGTTATTACAATGTTGAGTCCAAGTAGGCACTTTGCTACCTGACTTACATGGCCTTGGGCTTGTGTAATGAGGTCTCCATAATGCTTCTTTGAACAATATACCCCATAAAACTACATCTGCTCACAGCGTGAAGTAAACACTTTTATCTCAAACTCTTAGCCCCACTTCTGCAGAGAGAGGAAGAGGCACGTTCAGGGTCTGGGAATTGCTGTTATGAGTTAGTCTCTCTCTCTCTCTCTCTCTCTCGCTCTCTCTCTCTCTCTCTCTCTCTCTCTCTCTCTCTCTCGCTCTCTCGCTCTCTCTCTCTCTCTCTTCTCTCTCTCTCTTTTCTTTCTCTCTTTTCTCTCTCTCTCTCTTTTCTCTCTCTCTCTCTCTCTCTCTCTCTCTCTCTCTCTCTCTCTCTCTCTCTCTCTCTCTCTCTCTCTCTCTCTCTCTCTCTCTTGCTCTCTCTCTCTCTCTCTCTCTCTCTCTGAGGACAACTAGAGCTGGGGCATGTTAAGTTATCTTCAGCTCAGGTCTCTCTAACAGATATGTACAGTTATGTACCCCACCCAGTAAATTAGTTCTCAAATCCTTGCTTTGCTTACATTTTCTTTAAATAAATATCCATCCCCACTTGACACACAGCCACAGCTCGGTCGTGGGGAGGGGGAGGAGTTCTTTTTACTATGAGACTAGAACAGGGTTTGGGGAGGGCCGGGGGGTTAGTGGTGATACTGATAATATGGGGAGAAAGGAGAGAAAGAGAGAAGGGTGAAAAAGGATGATATCTGTAGGGAGAGAGGTTGGGTGTGTGGTATGTTTGGGGATCTACTGTACCTTGAAGCAGTTTTAACTGCTTGCTACGAATTGAGGATGATAGGGTTTGTACAGGAGTTGACTGTGGCTAGGTTGATGCTCAGTAATCCAAACCAACGGAAACTAAAAACACACACCCATGTTTTTGGCAGAACTTCCATTTGAGTTTAATCTCCTTGCAATCGTTAAATTGCAGCAAATAAAATAGTTCGTCTGTGTTTAGTCTGTTGTGGTTCTAAAGATCAAAGTCAAGTGTTTCCCATGTTTCCACATCATGTTTCCCAACACACCGTACCAGATCAGTCATTTCTAATAATAAGATGACAACAGCAAACAAACATGGCTACCACTGCGCCAGGCAGGTCACAGCGTCCACGATGTCTCTCGGGTTTAACCCACCATGTGAGGATCCTGCTGAGGTGCAGGGGGAACCAGCACAGAGCGAAGATCAGGATCAGGCAGAACACACAGTGGCCACTTCCCATTCTCTGGGCCAAAACAATAAACAACAGATTAGAGAAAAGGTTGGACGATGACGAAGAAGGGTGACCAAGACAAGATACTGAGAGGGAGAGAAATGCATAAAAATGCTATGAGTTAGTCTGAGGACTGTGTAAGTAACGTATCTGGGGATGCAAACAGCAGATGGAAATGTTAGGTTGTTAGGGAAGCTAGGTTGTCAGGAACTAGGTTTTGGGGAAAAGGACAAACTTTTAAAAGAGAGACACTAAACATGAGTCGTTCTGCAGTAGTGTACTGTTACAATATAGTTGCCTTTGCCTATACACAGCCCAACCAACTCTAGCTTGGGGCCTCCCAAAACTAACTATAGGCGGATCTGGTTTGATGCACCTTTGAAGAGTTCTGATACTAAGTAGTATAGTACTATGATATTGAAGGCAGTCAGGGTGGGGTTTGTCACACATCAAGGATGCCTGAGAGGGAGCAGGGCTTCTCCTAAAAACACTAAACACTGGAAGACTGGCTGGTACTGTACCAGTACACTAGCAGTACAGTGTGTGTAATTACCTGTTTGAGGTGTTCACTGAGGGCGATCACGAGGCTACCTCCTGGTTGGGCATCCACAGTCATCAAGTGTAGAACAAGGCCGTACACATCAAGAGAGGCACGCGAAGTAAGACCCAAAACAACCACCAGTCCTTGATGTCCTTATAGTACTGCGAGAACCACAACAGGAGAACATGTTAGTACACAGGTTCTATGCAGGAGAACCACAATGTTAACATGCAATTCTCAGAAGACTGTCCAGAAGGCAAACGTGGGAGGAAACTGGTTGTATTCATGTGGTTTCTGGTTGTAATGTAATTTAAACAGTTTCACCTGCTAGGTTTGAGTAGTAAAAGTAAGTTGAGATTCTCAATATGTCTATGTGATGGCAGTGGCTTTTTAAATAAACCAAATCCACATATAGGAGTGAGGATATTGTCGTGCAAGTTTTAAGGAGGAGCAGATGCCATTTTGAGGAATGTTTTGGCCAAATGTTCCTCTATATCTTTATCAGCCATTACTCAATTCCTCACTCTATTAGGATAATATGGGTCATACGTGTTCTGTTGAATCTGGATTTAAATTAAATGACCTAAACCTCAGCATGGTTTGGCCATGATATAGGATTTAGTATCTTTTGTGTTGCATGATGTGACTAGACACTTTGGCTCAGCTATAAGGAACCATTACATCAGTTGAGCTGTAATTGCTTTGTGCAGTCTGCAGTTAATTATTTTCGCCAGGCTTGTGAACAAAGAAAGTAGTCTCCTCAGAATTTCCCGAGGAAAAAGCATTATGAACCTCTGTCAACCTGGGTTCAATCTTGAAATATTTAGGGAAAATATTTTGTGTTTGCTCTAGCCTATCTGGAGGTGCCAGATGGGCCAGGTTTTGATTTTCAGGATCATTCTATTGGTCCATTAAGCCAGACCAGCTCAATCAAGCAGAGCTAAAGTATTCAAAATGATTTCAAATCATATTTGAACCCAGGTCTAGCCTCTGAAGCTTTTTTATTTTGTTTTCTAGGTCTTTGGGTGGTTCCGCCAAGAATGTCAAGAGAAATGAATGTCATATATAAATTCCCTTATTATCCGTCACTTGATGCCAGTATTTGGACGATGTTTCTATTAGGTCAGTGCAAGATACTTTTTTCATGCAATCCTGACTGTCAGTTATACTAACTTAACACACATGTGATGCTCATTACTGTAACCCTATTTGAATCAGTTTTGTCTTTTAAATCATAATGAATGAGGACTAAATCAGTACTCTTTACTCTGAGATGCTTTGTGGGCCAGATTTGTTCTATAAAGATAATGTATTATTCGAGAAGTGCAGAAGTGTCAACAAGAAAATGGGTCGTGCCATCATGAAGTCAGACTTAGGGTTGAGCATGCATGTCCATTATGTCGTTCTGTGATCGATTTATTGTATAGAAGCCTGTGGCTCCTGGGGCCCAGCCAGGACCAGGGACTTTACCCAGATAAGCCACGATCTCCCATGGCCGTCTTGAGGAATGCCTATACCTGACCCTCTCCACGATGCCACTGCATTTACCTGGGGCATAGGGACACAAAGAAGGAAAGAGGTAACATGGTGGGGGTAGGGAGGGGGGTTAGAGCAGAAACCAGGGCTGTGGGCAACTGCAGTAACAACTGATGAGTTGGGACTATTAAACAGCCCTGCGCTAAACTGGTTAACCAATGAAGTCATTTCCACCAGATTT
Organism: Coregonus clupeaformis; assembly: GCF_020615455.1. Classification (NCBI taxonomy): domain Eukaryota; kingdom Metazoa; phylum Chordata; class Actinopteri; order Salmoniformes; family Salmonidae; genus Coregonus; species Coregonus clupeaformis. The sequence continues at coordinate 157,723 of NW_025534347.1, read as the reverse complement.
GCCCGCTGGGAATGTCCACATCCAGTGGAAGTTGAGTTTAAAACTGACAGTGAAAGGTAGACTGCCAGAGGTGCTTCCAGTACTTGAATAATAACAGCGTTTAACCCTGCATGGGAACATGATTGTGTAGAACCATAGAATATGATAAAACTACTGACTCCTTGTTAAATGTATTTTTACCATAACATTAATTTTTGTAAACTCAGTTTACATTTTGCCAGCATGTGTTCTATTAACTGGCGGCATATTAATAACACACACTGTACTGCATACGTAGAAAAATGATCGAGTTAAGATTTAATGAATAACAACATAATCAATTATTTATCATAAATTTAATAATGAATTATTTTTAGAACCTCCAAGCAAGTGTTGCTTGGAGCTTTATAGTCTGCTTGTTTACTGTGCTCCAAATCAGGTTTGCCACTTGTTTGTTTCATTAATAGAACCGCTTGTCCTAAATGTTTTAGTAAAAACGGTGCATCAAGATTTTGTAAGCCTAAATATATTTCATGATGCATTTGAATACCCTTGTCAAACAACATAGTGCCATTTATATTTTACAAGCTTGTAATGCTCCATCACCTTTTTTCTCTCTCGCTCTCTCTCTCTCTCTCTCTCTCTCTCTCTCTCTCCTCTCTCTCTCTCTCTCTCTCTCTCTCTCTCTCTCTCTCTCTCTCTCTCTCTCTCTCTCTCTCTCTCTCTCTCTCTCTCTCTCTCTCTCTCTCTCTCTCTCTCTCTCTCTCTCTCTCTCTCAAACAGAGAGACAAGACACAACGATTGCAAACCAGACGAGATATGCTGCACATTTTCGGAGAACAAATGAAACCATCTGCTGTTGAGCATAACTCTATCACTATCGTCTCTCTCTCTCTCTCTGTATGATGGGAGTCATTCAGCATAGCTGGTATGGCAAACTCTGAGCCCATCCCTTTACACCCAAACAACCTCCTTCTGCTCTTATGCCTGCTGGCTCACACAGACCAATGAAGCCGGACGTCAACCACTCACTTTCACTTGCTGCTAAACTAGACTGACGATGTTAAGTGTTACAAGGGCAGACGAAAGTGAGACAGGAATACACGTCTAGTGGTGTAGCAACAGACACAAAACGAATCAGAATGAAACCATGTAAATAAAAATTATTAGATTTGAAATAAAACTACTTCTACTTGTTGAAGCTTTATTTCACTCAGAAAACAGCTAAACCACACGTCTATTATTTTGATCTAGCACATCCGATTTGTTATCTGATAATGATGTTGACAGATCCCCTCAGACTCCTACTAGAGCCTTTGTGGATCTAGCCCCAGGTGGCCCCTAGTCCTTAACAATAACTATGCTGGTAATGGGAGAGCTCAATTATTGCTGGTTATACAAACATCCGGAACAAACTGCCTTTACCAGTGCTACCTCCACTAAGGATTTAAAAAAACGAACTCCCAACCTGTGGTTTCCTTTAAATCAAATTAGGAATCATTTCATCTTTGCTGTTGTTTTTGTCTCCAGCCACTCCCATCCTGCAGCCCCATTCTATCTCATAAAGACAAGTCTGTTCAACAAACACATTTGGTTTGAATTCAAACAATGGTAATGTGATTTGTGATTTATCCTTAATTGGTGAGTTAATGGCAAGGTTGTGATCTAGTACTTTTTTGATTAGATTGAAAAGTTTAGATAGGAGTATTTTTCTTTGATACATACATATTGTAAAGATACTACATTTCACAGAAAAGAAGTATTATTAGACTGATTTTCATTTGGAGTTTACCGTAAAAACCATAGCAAAAGTATCTAACCTACATATAGATTCACAGAACTAAGGGAACAGAATTAGAGACAGAAATTCAACTGTGCAAACATTCCATGAGTCAAACCAATTAAACACATGTTTTCACAAGATCAAAAAAACCCTATTCCAGAGGCAGAATATGTCTCTATGGAATAAAATGCATAAATACTCACTTATAGTGTCTGAGTACTAGGTCAGCTTCAGCTACAGCTCAAATAGTAACTTATCTTTATCCCTTTATATATAAAGCGATAATGTGTATATGCTTCAGAACCCTTACCCCTTACTCCCCTAGACACTCTTGTAGATCTGAAATAATTGGATAGGTGTAGGCAATAGGCTATCATGAAGCAGACTAAAAACACCTTATTGTATTGCTTATATTGTTTATTTCTTCTATAAACATTAATATGCTTATATTCATATTTCTTTATGCTTTTCTGATCTTTGAATCTGCTACCATTGGTTGATTTAAATTCGGTACATGAACTACTGTATCGTAACCCCGTGGGCCTGAGGTTGAGGACAGTGATGCCCCCAGAGGCCTTCTCGAATGTTTTTCTACAGACACAGCCCAAAGAATGTCATCGAGAAGGGATTTGGCAAAACTGCAGGACAGAGAGAGGGGATTTTTCAGCATATCATAGAAACAGTATATGTAACTCCCACATAGGCTTTGCATTGTCAGAAATATCCACCCCCTCAGATGGCATTTAGTCAGTTGGCACTTCCCTGTAATACAAACCCTTTTATTGATTCAAAATCCTAATGGTCATTATTTGCATGTATAGTAACTGAGAAGACAGAAAAAGCATGTAAAAATAAAGTAAATTGTGAAAAAACAATACTGTTGAGGAGAAAAATAATAATAATAATAATAATAATAATAATAGTGTATTACCCCTTATATCTCTTTCTTTTACTAACTAGTAAAGGATAAGTTATGGGGGTTGGGGTTTTGAAACACATGTTTATCTCCTCTCAGCTCAATTCCCATGGTCCTTAGGGCCCGTTGTCTTCAACCACTGTGTTGCTTGAGCCCTTCCACAGCAGGCAGGTCAGTCACAGTCCCCTGCGAGGATTTCATGGTGCGTCCTGACTGAATCTGAGAGTACAATTCAACAGCAGGCCCATATGGGCCTCATCATCTTGTTACAGTACATCATTGAGTCAGGTCCTACAATAAAACCCTAGCAAGCCAAACCTGGAAACATCTTTAAAAGTGACATCCTTTCTTTAATTGACTTCCCAGGCATCTTTAAGCACCACTTCCCATAAGCCTCGTACAGAAGAGCTCCCTTAACAAAACAACTCACAGCTCTCTCCCTGTAGAACGGTCTTATAAAAATGACCCTTTGTCATTATGAAGTAGTCTTGGCAGCTGTCGTTGAACAGGAATCAACATGGGCCGAACAAAGAGAGAAAGGGGTTAACCCGAGTTGTTGAGAGGCCGGGCCTGGAAGCACTTCACGGGTGCATCCTTGACCCCCTATTGTTTACTTGGAGCGCTCTGGCGGTTCCATCCAATCAAAAAACTTGGGAACACTGGAGTTGAAGAGGAAAAGGGGGTTACGTCACCGTGGGTGTGTGTGTAGCCTGTGTCTGTGTGTCTGTGTGTGTGTGTGGCCATGTAGCAGTTGATTAAATTTGGAAACACGCATCAAACAAACCCCCATAGGAAGTGAGCTGGGCCTCCCTAAAGCACATGGCCCTGTAGTATAAGCCTATTCAACGAGAGGCGTTTTGGCCTGAAACCGTTATGTACGGTACTACTTGTACTCCACCATACGAGGACATTGTGATTTATCCTGCATGTGTGTAACTGAAACGCCTAATACAGAAAATACTTCCCCCCTTTGTACATGCCCACCAGAATCATCTGTCCAGGATCCTAGCACTTCCATATGTGCTGACACAGTGTGATGAGCTTTTACCAGTAATACTAAACAGGTGGCTTCACCATTTCCTCTTCACAATGAACTAGCATTCCCAATCTTACTACATCTATTAAACTTTTACCTGTTCAACCAATGTCTGTGACCCAATGAAAAATTATGCTCATTACTTTCTCAAGCAATGTATTATGACAGGTAAGATTGTAAATCATCTGTGAGATCTATCTAGCTAATGTTAAAGTGAACCCACATGGGGGCCAAATGGACTACAGTCTAATGGGCTGAAATGACTCACACCAGACCGCGTGATTCATCATTTGACCAGACCCATGTACTCTGTAGTGTAGCGAGGTTGAATAGTGATTGTAGATACGAGGGCTGGACAGGAGAGCTGGTCCTGTGACAAACGCGGGTCAGAGCAGGGCCACTGATATGTGTGACCGCAGTCTGATTGGTCTGATTCCATTGTTTATTTATGCCTAGGCCTCTCCTACTTCCTTCATCTGAAACCCACGCAATGAAGATGAAGTAAACCTACTGACTGAAATCAACTTTGGAGAGCAACATGATCTTTGGGAGCCTTCTAATGCATTCTTTTTCTTTTCTTTCCTTTCTCCCCTTTCATTTCCTCCACTACTCTTGTTTTGTCTCTGTCTCTCTGTCTCTCTCTGTCTCTGTCTCTGTCTCTGTCTCTGTCTCTCTCTGTCTCTCTGTCTCTCTGTCTGTTTCTGTCTCTGTCTCTCTCTCTGTCTCTCTCGTTCTCTCTCTCTCTCTCTCTCTCTCTCTCTCTCTCTCTCTGTTCTCTCATTCTCTCTCTCAGTTCTCTCTCGTTCGCTCTCTCTCGTCTTCTCTTCTCGTTCTCGCTCTCTCGTTCTCTACGTCTCTTCTCTCGCTCTCTCTCTCTCTCTCGTTTCTCTCTCGTTCTCTCTCTTTCTCTCTCGTTCTCTCTCGTTCTCTCTCTCGTTCTCTCTCTCGTTCTCTCTCTTTCTCTCTCTTTCTCTCTCTTTCTCTCTCTCTCTCTCTGGGTTCTCTCTCTCGCTCTCTCTCTCTCTCTGCGTTCTCTCTCTCTCTCTCTCTCTCTCGTTCTCTTTGTTCTCTCTCTCGTTCTCTCTGATTCTCTCTCGTTCTCTACGTTCTCTCTTTCTCTTTCCTCTCTCTTTCTCTCTCTTTCTCTCTCTCGTTCTCTATCTCTCTCTCTCTCTCTCGTTCTCTCTCTCTCTCTCTCGTTCTCTCTCTGATTAGCTATTTGGATAACAAGGAGGAACAGAGTCAAAGGTGGAGAGGGATAACAGACCCTTTACTATTATTTAATAGGATGAGTCTTGCACGCCTTAGGGTGGAATTTGAGTTTTATAAAATGATAAAAAGTGTGGAGATGTTTCAAGAGATGGTGTGTTGGGGAGTCTGTGTCTGTATGCTGGGCAAGATGGTCTGGATATACGGTTGTAGGGGTGGTAGAGGTTTGGGGAATTGTGTGATGTGTGGTGTTGTTTTTGTATCGTGGGGTTGAGGAAAAAGGTGAGTATACAGTACAGGGATATTGGTAATTTGTTTATTTTATTTTGGGGTTGGGGGGTAGAGGGTGAGGTTTTAATGAAATTAGGATTACCATGAAAACAAATGTCACGAATAAAAGTATCTCATTCTCTCTCTCTCTCTCGTTCTCTCTCTCTCTCTCGTTCTCTCTCTCTCATTCTCTCTCTCTCTCATTCGCTCTCTCTCTCTCTCGTTCCTCTCTCGTTTTCTCTCTCTTTCTTGTTCTCTTGTTCTCTCTCTCTCGTTCTCTCTCTCGTTCTCTCTCTCTTTCATTTCTCTCTCTCTTGTTTATCTATGCGGCTCTCTCTCGTTCTCTCTCTCTCGCTCTCTCTCTCGTTCTCTCCTGGATTTTCTCTCTCTCCTTTCTCTCTCTCTCCCTCTCATTCTCTCTTGTTCTCTGTCGCTCTCTCTCTCTCTACGTTTCTCTCTCTCTCTCAGTTCTCTCTCGCTCTCGCTCTCTCTCTTGCATGTAGTTCTCTCTCTCTCCTCTCCGCTCTCTCTCTCTCTCTCTCTCTCCTCTCTCTCTCTCTCTCTCTCTCTCTCTCTCTCTCTCTCTCTCTCTAGTGCAGTGTATTTATATATATAAATACACTTATACTGATGTCCAGTTTGCAGAGTTGGATGTGTGCCTCTTACCTTGTAGACGTTGATGGGTATATCTATGGTGATGTAGATGCAGAGTCTCACAGGCTGGCAGTAGGAGCATTTGGCCAGTTCTCCTTCACCACTTATTCTGGTAGATAATTCTCAACAGTGTGGCATTGCCCACTATGCCCCTACAAACACTATGATAAAATCACTGTGTTGATGTGCTTGAAATAGCCTTGAATGAGTGGCGATGGTGCATGGTGGAGGGGCCCTTATCTTAGTGATGTTTGTAGCCCCAGTCCAGCTCCACCTTGGGCCATTGCAGGCCCTGATGCCCCTGGTGGAGATAGAGGCTCCCATCTCCAGGAAAGGGCTGCTGGTGCTGTGAAACCCGGGGGTTGGAGAATTGATGTAGATGTTGTGAGCACCAGCCCCCTCCCTCCCTCGTCTGTGGTGCTGTTTATCAGTGACACATTCCAGGGCCAGGCAGGGCTGACCATGAGGGCCATTAGCACCAACACATGTACGTTGGGGCTCCCATTATGAAACACATTCACGCTTTGACTCAGGAGATGACAAGATATTATAGGGGGTTTCCCATATAGAGCTGGTGGCGAGAGAGACAAAGGAGGGGAGAGAGAGAGGGAGGAGAGCAAGTTAGAGAGAGAGAGAGAGTGAGAGAAAGTGAGAGAAGACAGAAAGAAGAGAGGAAGGAACAGGGGAAAAAAAAGTATATGGTTATTTCCAGCCAGCAAACTTGCCAGCAACAAAAACAAACACCTCAATTATTCAACACTGTATGCTTTTTCGAATCATCATCCCCCACCACAAATAAAATAATGTCAATCCAGAACATCTACTCAATTAAATGAATGTGTCAGTCGAGTTACACATCTTGGTGATTCTCTCAACCTCTCCAACTGCTAGAGGAAGTAAAACAACTTCCTTCCAGACTTCAAACAGGTTTTGCCAAGGGCCCACAGATGGGGAGATGCCGACTGGTTACAGTGACAATGGGATGGGTGAGCCTCATGGCGTCTCCTCTCTTCTCAGTCGTTTCTGATAACTTAATCAGCACAGGCTTTGTGCTAGCCATCTGGGACTGTGGGCTACAGCATATCCTCCCACACACACACACACACTGCATAAATCCCAGGCTCACACACACACACTACACACACACACACACACACACACACACACACACACTCACCTCTCACACACACACACACACATACACACACTCCCTCCAAACACACACACACCCACACACCTCCCATGAGCCAGCGCAGGGCTCACACACACACACGCTGGGTCAGGCAGGGCTTAGTCTTGTTTTGACAATGTGCCCCTTGCGTGTAAGCTTCTTCGGTGTGGTTTCCTCTGCCCTGCATTCTCCCTTCTGGTTCTGATTTAAGCTCGATGTTACAAACAGAGGCATTTTAACCATGAAATAATCAGATCAGGCCCATGTCTAGTCAGTTTTATATTACACATCCGTTTTCTTGTTTGAATTGAGTGAAGATGTTAAATAAAAAAATCATAATATCTTGAAAGTTTAGTAACCAGTTATAATTAACCCCTACTCAATATGTAAATCAGATACTTACATTTATGTAATTGCCAGGTTATATTCAAAGTAATATAATGTTATTTTATTAAACCTTTACGAGTAGTTAAAAACCCATTCTATGAATTACAATTTAGACTCACTTTCATCTATCAAATTTTACTTTTTCATCTACTACAGTCGTCTCCAGCTAGCCATGAAAGTTTTCTGTAACAAAATTTCCCAATTCACCTTTAATTACTCTTAACCTAATTTAGCATCCACACTTCATGCTTAGCACATCACCGTTTAGCTCAGGCACCACCTACTGGACCCTGTAGTGATAGCTTCGTAAGTGATATATTATAAATAATACATACGTTTGATTTTTCACCTACCCTCCTGCTCTCCTAAAATGTCTTCTTGTTCTCAGGCAAACTTTCGTAATACCACTAACATCTAATCATCCTACTTCAAATCTTATTAGTATCCCCTTGGTTTGATTTACTACAGCAATGCACGGCAGTGCAGTCTGCTGCCTGTGAGTGCAGCCCCATTATGGCTCTGGGTTTTCCTGTGGAGGTTGGGAGTGTGTGTGTGTGTGACTGATTAAGTGTGTACTGTGTGTGTTCTCAAGCTTCAACAGCAGTGGAGGAGCACTTTGACTGGGAGAGGATTAATCTCCCCCCTCGCAGTAACCCAGGCTGGGCCCCCAAAACCAAAAGCAGCCACTCTCTCTCTCTCTCTCGCTCTCTTTCTCTCTCTCTCTCGCTCCTCTTTCTCTCTCTCTCTCTCTCTCTCTCTCTCTCTCTCTCTCTCTCTCATCTCTCTCCTCTCTCTCCTTTCTCCTCTCTCTCTCTCCTTTCTCCTCTCATCTCTCTTTTCTCTCTCTCTCTCTCTTATTCTCTCTGTCCTCTCTCTCCCTTCTCTCCATCTCACCCCCTGCTACAATCATCTCATTTGCACAACACCTCCAACACCCAAATCCCTCCCCTGGGCATCTAGGGTACCCACTCCCCCAGTCCATATCACCTCTTAATTCTCCTCAGATCCCAGATCCAGATCAGATCCCTAGCCCTGTACACTGTCCCTTCCCACTAAAGGAACAAGATTAACATCGTAAGGAAATGTGAGGGGGGCTATGTTTGCAGGTCCCATCGTCCTGATTTAACTTATTGATAGGGTATTAAAGCACCCAACTTTCTTTGACATTACTTTTTCAATCACAACTCTGTGGGTGGCCCAAGCCAGAGACTAGATAAATCACCATATCTGTCATTTTCCACTGTACAAGCTGGCAAGTCATATCCAATGTCTTGCAGCATACCATTCAATGAGTCCTATACTTGTCAATAAATAACATGAGTATTCCACTTAATTTGGTTTATTAGCTCATCTCACTATTCACCAAAACAGTGAATAAACTAGTTTGAAATGAAACAAAGGAATGTTATATTTCCTATACTTGGCACAAAGTACATCATGTCCGGACCAGATAGATGTTATGAGTTGCTAGAGTAACAAAGAAAGAGTAGAGGCATCTCAATCTGTGATAATGGGTGCCTCTCCATCAGTGTCCATTCTCATTCCACATAACTATACTAGCAAATGGGCCTTTTATCAATACATTGTCTAAAAAACGGGAAGAAGGCACTATCCGAAAACGAGGGCCAAAGAGTCAACCCATCTCTCTCCCAACGGGCTGACATAGCAGCTGTTAAGTTAAAAAAAAAACCTGGACAAAGAGTTCCATTCGAAATAGATATGTAAGCTCAAATACATAAGGTTCACACACACACACACACACACACCCCCCCCCCACACACACACACACACACACACCCCCTTGATTACTTGTAGGCTTATCAGAGGGTAGGCCATTCCTAAGGCTGATTGCATCCTCCAGAATTATTTCTGTATCACAAACTCCAAATATCTTCCCTCCCCATCCCTTCATATTACGTTCTCTGCCTAAGGTAAGCTTCTACTCCCATTAAGGTCAGGCTGTGTACAATCATCTCATTACAGTTTTCACTTCTTACACCGTTTTCAAAACTATGTCTCCTTTTTTCAAATCTCCATTCCCAAAACTCACACTCAAAATGCAAAATCCTCACATCTCCTTCAAAATATAACCTCATTCAAATGCCTAAACACATGTCAGAATAAGCATTTGCATCAAATATCAAAACACTTCTTTCATAATATACATTTTATATACCAATATATTGTTCTAAATCTAAAGCTCTTTGGTCTTTCACTTGGGCTTATATCTACATTTCAATACAATGTTCTACAGTAAATAATCTGTGGGGGTAACAAATACACTGCATAAACACCAATGCAATTAAACAGAAAATATTTAATTAAACATTACTGTTTATACATAGCACACAACAAAACATAATTTAAAAAGTATATTCTTTAGAATACTAAAAAACTATTTGTGTGTGGGGTCCCGGGGGCAGTCCAGGAATTGGTAGGGGGGTGGGCGGTCACCAGTGCTAAACTACCTTCATCTCTTCTCCCGGTCTGAGGTCTGGCCACTATACTTTGTCCACATCTAATGTTTTCTCTTTTTACATCGGAATATCTCCCTGGCATGCGTATCAACCTTGGACGAGGCGGCCTCTATGTCCCCCTCGTCCTCCTTATGAGCATCTTCTGTCAATCATCCACTTTCCAGCGCCAGCTGGGAAAGAGAATTCCTCTATGGATTAAGAAAGTTTTCAATACTATTAGTTTTGTAGACAAGAACAGCCATAACTAACATTCATCCCCATATAGCCACAAATCCACCCAGGCTCCTGATCTGGATCAGGACACTTGTAAATTACCATCCAGAAGTATGATTGGCCCGATGCCTTCTCCGGGGACCCAGTGTAGCATTGTGATGAGTTTTAGTGATGTAGCACACATAGTTATATTACCCCCCCCGCTGTCCAGGACATTTGGTAATTGCCCTCTGTCCTTTTACATTTCTTCAAGCGGCGCCTGGTTTTGGTGAGGTTGAAACCAACCTCACATCCACAAAATAAATCTCACTTCCTTCTCTTCTTTTGCCCTCAAATCCTCTTCTTCCTCTTCCTCTTCCTCCTTCATTTTCCTCTTCCTCCTCCTCCTCTTCATTAACCCTTCGTCTTTGAATTACATTCCTATTATTTCCTCTCCTCTCCCTCCTGCTCCTCTTGCTCTCCTGTCCATTGTTGGCATCCATTAACTTCAAACCAGTAATCTACCTTTGACCTATTTACCTATAGTAATCAGTGATTGGTTAGTGATCAGTTAAGCAATTAGTGTTTCATTGGTGTGTGTGTACCTGGTGAATAGAGTGTTCTTTTGAATGGTTGTGTTTGGAAAAGGAAAGCAAGTCACTTCCTGTTAGATTTTTATGTTTTTAGGTAGAGAATTATGTGTAGTGTTTTTGAAAAAAGAGTGTTTTATGCAGTTGACAGCTGAGTCAAGGAAGCTAGAAATTTATTTTTGAGATTTGGTGTGTAGTTTTCACTTTGAGTGAGAGGTTTCCAAAATACGTGTACATGAAAAAGATTTTATTAATAAGCAGTGGAAAAACTGTAACAACGCTTTTGGATCACCTCGTCGTTTTAATGAAAACAGTGTGACTGGGCGTTATCAGTCTCCTGTGAAAATATTGCCTTATAAAAGTGAAATATTATATAATCAAAATAATTATATTTTACGTGCGAGTGCCATCTTACCAGATGAATATGAGAAAAATATAACTTTTTATTAATAAATACATCACTTAGTATTAATTGTTTAAGATATTTTATGCATTTAATCGTTGGTTGACTAATAATTTATATTAATGATAAAAATTCTAGATCTAACATCTTTGTATTTTATAACTTTTAAAACTTCCCTCCTATCAATTAACCCCCAATAACAATTCCTGATCCCATCCAATTTTTTCACTTTAAAGGTGCTTTGCCTACTTAATATAAATTGTTGACTTAATTGGGTAATACTAACTATCTACACGCTATTTAAATTTAAAAGGGATTGTATTTTCTTTAATTGTATCCATAAATATCTCATGGCTTCTGAATTAGTCATTGGTCAACAGTGGCGATATCTTTTTTCATCCCGGGGCGTGATTCTGTCCTTGTTTTTCGCTCCTGCATCCTTCACACCTCCATCTTATTTATTTTCTAGCTGCTGGTTAGAGTCTTTGTTAATAAAACCATTAATATATCAATATATTTACCTGTCCCAATTGGCTTTCATGTTGTTATTTGTGTTGTTGTCTGACTCTTCATCAGTTATTAATGCCATTCTGTGTAACTCCTAAATCGGCTCCTTTAATTCATATGCTTGTTCTCTGATGCATCAGTGCGCTCTCTGCACATTGTACATACCCTGTAACTAACCCACCCAGTCCCACACTGAAGTGGGATTAAGCAATTTCTTGCCTTCTCCCAACGGTTCGAGTCCAATTTTATTGTACCAATTAGTATCTATTTATTATTTGTTGGTGAATTGAGAGTTCTGTGAAAGCATAATATGGAAGGAATGCTGGATACTCAATAACTGAATTATGATGAATTTTTACAATATTTGATGTGTAATTCTGTAAGCATATGAAGTTCAATTTATTTCATTGCAATATGCCATCAGACCGTTATCAATTAAGATTGGATTAAATCCGAATAGTGAGGTTGATCAATGGATTTGGATTCCATCAAGCCTGTGAAACGTACTGTTGTGAAATACATTATCACTTTTGCGGATCCCCAAATCCTCATGTTCTCTAAATCTTTGTCGCTAATTTTGGCTAAATACTCGGAAAGATGAGGTTTCAACTTTCTTTTTCGACAGAGCAGGGTCAAATGGCATGGAAGCCCTACTCCTCGTTGTCTCACAACTTCAAAAACGTTCTTCGTTTCAGTTCCCCGAAAGACAGCACATCCCAATCCCCCCCCACCCAAATATGTGAAATACCATGTCACCTATACAACTAATTCGCTCCCAGGTTTCCCAGTGCTGTAGTGACTATGTAGCACATTTTGTTTTCTTCTCTCAGTGATCCCAAATCCTTTCACTTTTTATGTGTTGCTAAATTCCGTAGTTAATAAGATACATAGTTGGAGAGTAGCTCAGTGTTATGCTCACTTCATAATTTATTGCTTAACACACTAAAAGTAGGAAAAAGCCTGAACGTCTCCCAGCTACCTACAGCGTTACAATGCTATAAGCATATCTCAATCAAGGCATGGAGAGGAAGTGACAACAATATTAAGCTATGCTCCTGGAGTTCTTTCTGGCTATACATACAGTTGTTGATCTGGGGAGCAGACTGAGCGCGAGTGGCTTGTCTGGACATTTAATTGGAGCCCTCAACGCTTTCCTGAACCCTATGGCTCTAAAATCTCGCCCCACATTCTTGGCGATAATGCTAATCTAGACCCATAGAGAATGACATTGTTGAGATGGAATGTCCGTTCTTTCCTTATTCTAAGCCATAAAATCCTCAGTAACATCCCACTCATCATCCCACATCTTATTTCAAAAAATTACTAACTCAGACAACAATCCTATTTAAATCAGTCAAAATTCAGATGGAGTTGATTTTAGAGGGAAATTCTCAGGAAAATGCTCCTTCTCTTTGATAGAACTATATTCAATTTACTTAAAAGCTCTTTTGTGCAAAACATTTGCTTAACTCCTTTCTACTCATATTTATTTATTTATTATATATATATATAATAATATATATATATAATATTTATTTTTCATCTTTACATACATACATACTATACATACATACATACATACAGTGCATTAATATTTGGCCCCTTCTTTTTCCACATTTTTTTACGTTACCTTATTCTAAATTAATTAAATTAATATGTTTCCTCATCAATCTCACACATCCCCCATAATAAAAATACTTAAAATGTTAGCGAATTTATAAAAAAATAAAAAAACAAAATACCTTATTTATATACAGTATATCAAGTTTGACACACCTAGTCATTCAGTTTTTCTTATTTTTACTATTTTCTACATTTATAAATATATGAAAACATCAAAACGATAAATAAACATATGAATCATTAGTAACCAAACGTTTAAATGAATCATATATTTTTATTTTGAGATTCTTCAAATAGCCACCCTTTGCCTTAAGTGACACCTTTGCCTCTTGGCATTCTCTCAGCCAGCTTCTATAGTCATCTGATGCATTTCAATCAGTCCCAAAAACCTATCAAGTTCACCTCTGCAGTGCATTACTGCACTTCAGATTGCACCTCTCAGAGTTCAATAACAACACTCTCAATATCAACTGTTCAGAGGGACTACGTGAATCCCTTCATGTCTTAAAACCACTACTAAAGGACACCAATAAAAACATCTCTTGGGCCCAAACACGGGCAATAACGATTAGTGTGATTGTCACTTTGTCTGAGTCCAATTTGTTTTTGTTCCCCACCCCTGTGTCTTTGTGTGTGTGTGGGTGAATATCTCTCTTTAGTTCCCACCTACATAGATTTATGGTGTAGGGGTTTTCTGTGACACTGTCTGTCGATTTATTTCAGAATTCAAGCACCTCCAGCATACTCCCCACATTCTGCTTTCCCATCCCATTGTTTGCTTAGTTACTCTCATTTGTTTTCAACAGGACGGATACCCAACACAACTTGTGTGAGGGCTATTTTACCAAGAAGGGAGTGTGAGGAGTGGTGTATCAGATGTTAACCTGGCCTCCACAATCCCCAACATTCGGACGCAGAGTAAAGGGAAAATCACCAACAAATTACTGAGCATGTGTAAGGAACTCCTTCAAGACTGTTGAAAGCATTCCGGTTAAATAGTTGAGAGATGCTTAGAGTTACAAAAGCTGTCATCAAGGAAGCGGGTAGCTATTTGATTCTACTTACAGTAGGAGACATATTTTCTTCTGCAGTTTTCCTGCTTACCAAAGCATGTAGGTCTGTAATTTTTTATCTAAGTACTTCACTCAGAGCGCCAGATCTAATCAAAAATTAAAAATCACATTGTATTATTTTTAAGTAATTAATTTTCATTTTATTCATACACTTAATAATTTATACAAAAGCAGAACTTAATATTTGGTACAGAAACCTTTGTTTGCAATTACAGAGATCTTGTTTCTTAGGTCTTGATAAGTTTGCACATGCAGCAGGGATTTTGCCCTCCTCCTCTTCTCAGATCCTTTTTCCCGGGGGCTCCCGCAAACAGGCAATCCGGACTTTCAAGCTCCCTCCAAAGATGTTCTATTTGGTTCAATCTGAGACCAGCTAGCCAAGTCAATCACCCTGGTCTGGGCTCCATCAAATCTCCATTTGGGGCATCAATGATCATGAGGAAGGTGAGGGATAACCCACTACCACTTCAGGACACTGGTCAATGACCTGAAGGAAGGCTGGGACCACAGTCTCAAAAAAAACCATTAATAACACTCTCCCCTCATGATTAAAATCCTGCATTAGCATAAAGATCCCCCTGCTCAAGCCAGCCTGTCAGCCCTTCTGGGATTTATGGCACCATGCATATGATCCGGGGATGGAGTCTTGTCTATACAATGAGCTTTTGGTTCTAAATCCACTCGCCGTGTTTGGAGAAAGAAGGATGAAGTACAACCCAAACACCATCCCAACTACATGGAGGTGGAAACATCATTCTTTGGGGATGCTTTTCTCTGCCAAGGGACAGCCACTGCACCTTTGAGGGGGGGGGATGGATACGGGGCCGTATCTCTTCACACCTTCCCTCAAAGACTTGGATGTCGTGTGGGTCTTCCAGCATACACACCAGCCAGGGCGGCTATTCCATAAAACATCTCAGTCCTGGAAGTAGCCTAGCCAGTCTCCAAGACCTGAACCAAATAGAACATCTTTGGAGGGTGAATCATTTGCCCACCACCCGAAACCCTGAAGGATCTGGAAAGTTTTATGAGGAGTAGTCCAAAATCCCTGCTGCAGTGTGTACAAACCTGATCAACCTACAGAGCTATATCTCTTAATTCAACGGTTTTTCCTGCTTTTTTATATTTTATTATTTATTATTATTTTCTATTTTTGTTTTAATTCCTTGTGTGCTATGATAAATCTTTTGCTTTGTACAAAAACTAAATCGAGTGTCTCAATTCTTGTTCTCCCCACTTATATATATATTATTTTTATTTCTCCCTTTTTCTTTGCACCTGCTTAAAGTGGCTTCCTTTTCCTATTTTGTTCCTTACAACCTGAATTCAATGATTTTTTGGGAGTTTTGCTATCATTTATTTAAACCTTATCACTTTGAATAATATTTTTTATTTTGAAACAAACAAAATACAAAAAAACTAACTAATTACTTCTTCAAGATCAAGTACTTTGTAGAGCTTTCTTATTACCTCAAGTCTCTTTATTCTCTCTAATTACATCTCCTGTTTTTGCCTCATTCTTCAACAAAACTTCTCCAGCTTCTTCATGTTGGATCAGGTTCCTTTAATTTTATCTGCAATCTTTAAAGTCATATCATAGATTCTCAATTGATTGAGAACTGTTTTTGACTAGGCCATTCCAAAACATTTCTTTTCCCCCTTAAACCACTTGAATATTGCTTTAGCAGTATGCTTAGGGTCATTGTCCTGCTGGAAAGTACCTCCGTCCCATCTCATATCTCTGAATAACTTTCCCTCAAATTTCCCTGTATTTCGCGCTTCATCCATCATTCCTTCAATTCTGACCAGTTTCCCAATCCCTGCTGATGAAAACTCCCACTTGATGCTGCCACCACCATGCTTCACTTGGATGTGTTCTCGGTGATGTTTGTTTCCTCATAACATCGCGTTTTCCTTATGCCAAAAGCTCAATTTTTCTCATCTAAATCTTCTTCTATGTTTGGAGTCTCCCACCTCCTTTTACGAGCACAAACGTATTTGCTAATTTTTGTTTCTTTAAGCACATCTTTTTCCTCCACTCTTCCGTAGCCCAGCTCTGTAAGTGTACTAAATTCTTAATTCTCTAATCTCCTTTGCAGCTCCTTCCGGTTATCTTTGATCTCTTTATTGCCATCTCGTCATTATCTCCTCATCTTCGTGGTGATTTGAATGTCTTCTTTGTTGTGATTGCATATTCTTTCTATTTTATTAATGATTTAATGGTTGCTCAGTAGATGTTCAATTTTCTATATTTTTTATCCCAACCCTCTATACTTACTCACAACTTTTCCTGACCTGTTTGGGAGCTCCGTGGTCTTCATTCCTTGCTTGTGTTTTTGTGTTGTTCAGATCGGGCCTTTCAACAGTTATCCTGTGGGAAAATTATTTATCTGCTATTTTGTACGTTTGCCAGTCTATATTTTATTGGTTTTTATTTCAGTGAGAACAATACAACAAAAAATCCAACCATAAAATGTTATAAATTGATTTACTGCATTTTAATGAGAAATAAGTATTTGACCCCCTCTCAATCAGAAAGATTTCTAGGCTCCCAGGTGTCTTCCCTACAGTATCGCTGATTGACACACTCTAGGGAGTGCTCCTAATCTATCTTATAAACACCTATCCACAAGCTCAATCAATCAATCAGATTCCCAACTCTCACCCATGTCCCAGACAGGGAGCTCTCCAAGGATTCACAAATTGTAAAACCCACGCTGGAATGGGCACACTACAAGACCATCGCATCAAGCAGCTTGATGAAAGGTACAACAGTTAGTGATTATTCGCAAATGAAAAAACAAATCTGTCAATCTCTTCCTGGACTCCATCCAGATCTCACCTCGTGGTTGCAATGATCTACGGTGAGGAATCACCCAGAACTACACGGAGGATCTTGTCAATGATCTCAGGGCAGCTGACCCTAGTCACCAAAAAACAATTGGTAACACATATGCCGTGAAGGACTAAATCCTGCAGTGTCCTTAGTCCCCCTGCTCAAGAAACCCCATATACCCTCATTTGCCAATGAACATCTATATTCTTGAAGTTTGTGGTCAGAGTGAACCATAATCCTCTTTGGCATCAACTCAACTTCGTGTTTAGGAATTCTTTACCCCAAAACACCATCCCACGTCAAATTACTTATGCTTTGGTGTTTTTCTGCTAAGGGACAACACTTCACCGCATCAAGGACATGGCCATGTACTCAAATCTTGGGTCAGAACCTCCTTCCCTCAGCCAGGCAATTAATGGAGTCGTGGATGGGTATTCCCAGCATACAATCTACTGGCCAAGGCAACAAAGGAGTAGCTCAAGAAAGCACATTAAAGTCACTGAGGTGGCCTACCATCTCAACCTTATCCTATTTCTTCCTCATTATATTAAAATCTGAAATTAACAATCCCTCCTGAGATGTGCCCAAACCTGGTAGCCAACTTTGCAAAAAGCTCTGACCTCTGTGATTGCCAGAGGTTTTGCCTCCAATTTAAGTCATATTTTTGCAGTGGTCAAATACTTATTTCTCTCATTAAATCTAATCAATTTATAACATTTTTACATTCTTTTTTCTGGATTTTTTTTTTTATTTTGTCTCTCACTGTTCAAATAAACCTACCATAATTTAACTGATCATTTCTTTTGTCAGTGGGCAAACATACAAAATCAGCAGGGATCTAATACTTTTTTTTGCTCACTGCATATACTGAGATCATGTGACCAGATCATGTACACTTAATGCACACAGGAGTGACTTTATTTAACTAATTAATTATTCACAATAATTGGTTTCACCATATCTTGTTAAGGACTTCTATAAGGGGGTAATACATATTTTTTCCTTTATTTATTTATTATAATTTTTTGAATAATTTTTCCACTTCACCAATTTGACTATTTTGTTATATCCATTACATGAAATCAAATAAATTCCATTTAAATTGTTGTATGCACAAAAAATAAAAACGTAAGGGATATACTTTTGCACCAAAGGCACTGTATGAATATGTGTGTGTGTATATATATATATACATATATATGTATGCATATTATATGAATCCTAACAACACTTGCAATTCACTTCTTTCTACCGCTGACTCTGCTGAGAAAAACTCACTTACTATGTCTATTTGTACATGGTATGTGGTTGTCCCACCTACTGTAGCTATCTTCAGATTAATGCACTAACTGTAAATCGCTCTGGATAGACGTCTGCTAAATGACCAAATTAAATGTATGTGCACGCTGCATTGTCTCTCTTTGAAGACTGTGTTGAGGAAATTATAGAGGCCCCTACAGACAGACAAGCCAGTGTGTGATTCATCAACCCCATGATGAATCACTCTCCCCAGGCATCAGTCTTCACCAACCACCTCCAGCCAATGCTAGTGGATCTTGTCACATGACTTATCGTGACAAGGTGCTCACCTCTTATTCTCTTCTCTCAAAGTAAGCCTATCTTCTGCTCATATCTTCTCGCTGTCCACCATTTCCCTACAATAGAGTCCAGCACTCTTCTACCATATCGTCACCAATTCCTATCCATTGCTTATTATTAATATCACACAAACATGTGTTCCCCTTTTAACCTCTTTCCACCCAAATATATATGTGTGTCTGTGTATATATATATATATATATATATATATATATATTATATATATCTATATATATATATATATATATATATTATGTTTTGTTTTTGAAGCTCAGTCTGGTCTCACTTTTAGTTAGAATATAGAATACACAAGGTGCAATTTCAAATTTGGTTGTGCATCAAGCAGTTTTTCTCTTATATCAGCCACTGACAGTCATCAATTACCCATGTCAGCCTTCTAAAATTTTTGATTTTAAATTTGTTTATAGGCTAGCGATCTAAACTTGTTATCATGTCATTTACCGGCCTTGAGATTGCCCCACAGTGGTGATTTTGGTAGTCAGTCTCACTCAGATATCATATTCAAAATAAAGATTTTTGTTTTAAAAAATTGCTTAAATCTTCTCTCCCCATTGCAAAATGTGCAGTTAATTTAACTAAAATATCTCTCCGCTATCAGCCACACAAATGTTTGCTCTCAATGTATGTGTGTGGAGTGTACAAACACAGATAAATTGAACTAACCACAACAGAGGGTTTCAAAAAGCCTCCATTCAGATCCATCCCATTACCTCATTGAAAAACACTAACTCTAGAATTTGGGGCTTCATTCCAGATCCACCTTCCCTCAGGGCCAGGTTTGGGTCTTCTGAAACATCTGCGGACGTTGGGGGCATTTCTCTACTATATTCTACTATTATTTTTTATTTTGGAAGTCTTTAATTATTTTCTCCTTCTTTTATCCATCTGCTTGTAAACAAAGCAGCCTTTGTCAGCTTAACTTCAATCTGGCTTTAAACTTTAGCACATGTAAACTATCCTCTATATATTATAGTGGTGTGTAATATATGGCTATCACAACAATAAACTTCTGATCTATAATTTTTGGTGTTTTCTTATCTATGCCAAGTACGGTCCCCAGGAGCAACCCCCCTTGTTCTTCTGTGGCTTTCCACATCATGCTATAGCTAATGATGGTAATCAGTCAATAAGGGCCCACCGCCCCCCTTCTCCAAACTATCGACTCTTGTCTGGTCATGGCTAGATGGGGATACAGTTTATATCAAATTGAATCAAAATAAACTTTTTGCATTTTATCTAACCCTAACCCTAACCCTTTCCTATTACTTGCCAATTCTCCTATTATACGTAATTCTCCTCCTGCTACACAAAAGTCAATTCCTTCAATTCTCACATTAATCTTCTACTTAATCCCACTGTATTTTCATCTGAGCACTTTTGTTTACCAATCCAAACTATTTTCATTCCCCTTGTTTTTTCTCGTCCAGATTGCGAGGTTGTTGATTCCACTTTGATGTGCACATGGGCCTTAACGCTCATTCTTGGAGCGTTTACGAACTTTATTCTTTATCTTGACTTTTTTTTATTTCCCTTCACATTTTATTATTCCTCTCTGTTTAGGCTGTATAGTTGTTAGGGTAAAACATAAAACTTTGGGTCTTGCGGTTTGTTCCCTTGGCTCGCTACTAAACCTTAGGTCAGTCTCATTCAGTAGATCACAGTTGAAAGCTGAACGCGGCCAAATTACTAACTTCCTAACTCATTCAAATTGTATAATTATTTTATCTATTTGTAAGAATTCTTGCTCCAAATAAACACAATTATGTATCATTACTTGATAATTCGTTGTCATTTATAGTTTTTTTCTTCATGCCCACCAAATGTTTTTACTTAAAACATGCACTAAACAAGGACTGAAGTAAATCAATATTTAATATCATAAACTAAAGTCATTTGGACAACAGTGGTGACTAACCGCATGCAGATTAAAACATTATCTTATAAAGCCCACTTCCTATCTTCCGAGATAGAGTTCAGTGACTGCACATCCAGCTATTGTTTCTGCTGATCTAAACATATTCTCTGAAAGTGGCCCTCTATACAACAAATATTGCTCTATACATAATACCTATATCCACACTGATTTCTATATTGTAAGTTCAAAAAATTGCACAACATCTTCACATAAATAAATAACAGAACTAGTAGGCCTAGCACTTATTGATCATTATTTTGTCTGATTATATTGAATCCAAAATGCTAGGTACTAAAATCAGTAAAGAGTGACATTACTCCCATATTCTAAACTGGGTGGTTCGGGGCCCTGAATGCTGATTGCTGACAGTGTGTTATCCTTACCGCATACAACATTCGTTGTAACTTTTAATTACACCTTGGTTTTATATACCAATATCCCCCGGCTAACTTATCTCCACGTTGCATCATGCCCAAAACCCCCTTAGCGTGGTATATTCGTGCCATCTACCACACCCCCTCAATGCCTTATTGCTTAAGTAAACTACACAAATATTTATTAATTTCAGTCCCTAGTCTTACTGAAAAGTTACTTGGAAAGAGTCAATGATTCCTCTGTTGGGGCTCCATAAAATAATTAACATAGACCCCGAACTCAACTGTCTACTTATAAGGCAGTTTTACTATAATTCCACACTAGGGAAACTTTACTTCGACCTGATTCAATTAACTGGCTGCATATCAAGTCTCTCTTCTTGCTCCGCTATGATGGTTCAGCTTGCTTCCCCTCTTTTTATCACGTACTGTTGGGTTGCTATATTTTTAGTATCTGTGCAAAGTCTACTAAGTTTAATTTGGGGATAATAAAGATGTTCAAAATAGCTAGAATAAATCATATAGAATATTACCAAAAAACAGGATACATCATAATCCAAACGGGATGTCCTGGAAACAGAATTTTTGAATTCCAAAATTTTCCAATCCTAATCCACCACAAAAATTACCAACACATTTAATACATTCCAGACCACCAACATAACACTGTTACATTTCAGCTATATTATGATAATCATTCACCTCCATATTTATTCCCCTGTCAGAGGGTAGAGAGCATCACGTTTGTGGGGGCTTAGAGCATCCATGGCACCAGTGTGATTTCGTCCTCTTATCTCCTATAGAATCTCTATGTATATCTATCACCCCCTTCCTGCTATGCTTGTTTATCCTGCTCTGTGATTACTGGACCTCAGGGAATCTCCTCCCCTCCTCTGCCC
The DNA here is from genome assembly GCF_020615455.1 of Coregonus clupeaformis. Lineage (NCBI taxonomy): Eukaryota > Metazoa > Chordata > Actinopteri > Salmoniformes > Salmonidae > Coregonus > Coregonus clupeaformis. The sequence continues at coordinate 135,809 of NW_025534347.1, read as the reverse complement.
CCAACCTCCTCTGTTATCCTCCCTGCAGGGAGTATTACCTCAGGGTTTATCCTTCCCAATCCCCTGTAGTGAGAGAGAGGGGGCCGGAGTTCGAGGGGTCAGGCGGACACACTTATCTGGCAGTGATTAGAGGCTGAGAGAGATCACGGTAATGTTAGAAGCTAGATGTTTGTGGATGTGATGTGGACAAGCTGTGACTTTATTAAGACTGTCCAATTCTGTTAGATTTCTGAGGTGTCTCTGAGGTAACAGTAAAATTAGACATTATATGGGGATGTGATGTCTAGATCATTTTTATATGCCACATATGTGAATTCAGCATGTTAGTTAGAAAAGCTCTGAGTAAAGTGTGAATTGAGACAAGGTTATGTAATGATTTAGATGTAAGGTGATTTAATTGCAACATTAATTTTACATTTTATACATGATGCTAGGATGGAATGTCACTTCTATATTTTATCATAATAAAAAATAAAAAATAATTTTTCAAACACTGTTGTTTTATAGGGTATTACTATCAAAAATAAAAAAAATAAAAATGTTATAATATTATTTATCATATATTCCATACATTCTCACTACTTTCAACTTCACAGTTCTCCCCAATACTGAACATCCGGCTGATCAGCACTGATTGCCGTGGTTCAGAGGATATGCATATCTAAGGCCATTAGCCCCCACACTTAAGCTGACCTTTTGACCTTTATAGTTTTATTCCTGAGTTCCTGAGGTCACCGCATGCTAAGCCCACCTGCCTTAACACTGCGTGAACACTTAGACTTCGGTACTCTGACCTCCACAGCATTCCCCCCTACACACTCACACAGCTGTGTTTGGAGTTTTTGAAATAAGCCATGACGTTGAAAGGTTTCATTAATCATTTTCTTAATTTTTTTTACTCTACAAACTCACATACTAAATTACTGTTTTGTATTTTCCCAAAATGAAACTGAATAAAATGATAAAAGTATCTTTCTACCTAATGTTGTATGTTCATGAAATGCACTTATTTCTATTTAAGTGATAATGCCCAAGAAGCCATGTTTGGGGATATATTCATGTTTTAGCCAGCATTTATATCCTCCAAACACACAGTCTTCGTAATTCTCTTTTATACAGCGGGTTACCAACATATTTAAATACTTATTTACATTCTTATTTCACATTCAAACGTTATTTATTCCTACTCTTTAATTCTTCCTGGGATATAATCCCGCTACAAATCTATTACTACCCATCCTGTGGTTCGTTCTATCGTTAGGTTCCCATCGTTACTCTTTTTGTTCTGTATCTATGGGCCTCGTTTTTTTTTTTCATCTGTGGTTCTTGCTACTCTTAACTTTTGGCTAATTTACGGTCACTCAAACAGTGCAGCCAAACACAGTAGCTGCATTTGCATTTGTTTAATCTGTTTTCTATACATTTATTTTTACATCCATAAAAAATGAGCTTATGATGCATTTCACCTACATGAACATAAGCTCTCTTGTCAGATACTTTTCGAGTTCACCCACACCTAATCACTTCACTATTCACTAACTTCTTTAATTGTCATTTTACTGTCTTCTATTACATTTCTTTGTATATATCCATAAAATGATAATTCATATTTCTGCTAGAAAAGCTGCTGCCTGTCTGTCCCCAACACCCACTCCTTTCATTACTACTGGGACAGCTGGAGATCGAATTTCAATATTGAGATCAGTGTTGCCAATGACACAAGTTTAAATTCTCCCTGTAAAACCAGTTGCTATCTAATAATCTTTAATTCATTTCAAATTCATACTTTGGCCGGGTGGCTATTAATCTTTTAACCAATCCAGTGTCCGTTACCCACCGTTTCATAAACCCGTGGCAGATTCATCTATTCTAACACACAATGATTCATTCTCCATTGTTTTACTTTCTATTTCATAGTGTTGACACATTACTCCCATTGGCTGTCATGCGTATCTTCTCAACAGTTTGGTGGTTTCCTTTGCATTCTGCTATCACCTAAGTACCCAGTCTTGCCGTCTGAGATCCATCATCTCTCCAGGGATTAATTCAGACTAAACTGTTATATCCAGTGGTTTCCTGTGTTAAGGGATCAGGGTAGGAAATGGGCATTGCGTGCACAGCCAACCTACAAGGGGCAGAGGCACTACACAGCTGACAATGGGTTCAAAATATTATTTTAAATCTTTCAAATATGTTATCTAAGCTCATTTTAACTTGCCTGTTGCAATGGAATTAGCCCAAAAGTACACACCCCTACCCACATGGCACTCCAGGCAGGCTAAAACAAATATTCAAAACTATTTGAAAGATTTTTAGATTATCTTGAACCCAGATCTCCTATACAATACCACTACATGGAGATATGGGTGGTTGATCATGAATTTGGCTACTGTTTTAATTGTTGTGTTCTTATTGTTGAGTGTTTCGTTTCCCCTTATCACTGCCATTAGGTCTGTTAGGAATTCGCCTGGTTGTTTCACAGTGATGAAGTGTATTCTTCCCGCTCTCATATTTTAAAACAATTCAACTTGAATTTAAATCTTGCTGCCAGTTTTTGTTGTTTTTATGGGAATTTGTGTGACCCTGTGGAGAAAACATATGTCATGTAGAGGTAGAGAGACGCAGACACACCACATTTGCAGCACAACAAAAACATCACTTTCGTTCCCCACATCCCTGAGGGGGAGATCTGAGACAGTGCCATTTGGCAAAGACAAAAGAAAAAGCTAAGAGATGAAGAACGATATTCTAAATCACTTTCCTAATTCATTTTGTGAGACACGGTGCAGTCTCCTCCCTGTACTCACCTCCTCAAGCTCAAACTGGCACGACCCAATTCACATAACTTAAACACCTACAAACCACAATTACTTGGGATCTCTGTATACGTGGTTAATTGGTTTTGCTGCATCGGGTCCATGCTCGTGTAATTCTCACAAACATGTACAACTGATTACCCTGCGATCCTACCCTTCTGTCATTCCCACACCGACCACACAGTTTTAGCCACCAGCTAACCTTGTGGGACACACATTTCCATCCCATTCAAATCTTTTCCCCTAACCCTAACCTACCAGTTCTTACCTCCCCTAACCTAACTACCCTAACCTTACCCTACTAAAAAACTTACCTATCCTAAATCTACACAAACCTAATTCTAGCCCTAACCACTAACACTAGATTCTAATTAACCCTAAACACCTAAAATAGCATTTGACCTTGTGGGGACCAATAAAATGTCCCCAGTTGGTAACATTTTTTTTGTTTACTATTCTTGTAGGACTTCTGGTCTAACAAAATATCTACACATCCAAACACACAATCCTAGTGCGATCTCCTCTCCTAGTTTACAGTGGGATATGTTTAAGGAACCAGGCTTGAGGATTGGCTTTTTTGTGTTACTTGTTCTTCTATGTATATCCCCACAGTGTCATACTCAATTATATGCAGTCTGGTTTAGCCATTGATGACTCAGACAATCTGGATGTCTCCTGTGGCAGATGGTTTAGATCATCCTGCATGGTTGGTTTACATGGAGCAGGGGGAGGAACTGCTTTCCTCTCCCACAGAAACACTTAATTTGAGGAGGTCCTCATTGTTTACTCCCGTTGTTGTTTACCCAACATGTTTACGAAACAAGAGCCCGTCTGCTATACAGTAACAGGACAAATATTATAAACTTTCAAGCTTTCCAAACTTACAGTTTTGCTCATTACATTGTGGAAAGAAGATGGTGGCTTACTTTTGGTGAGTTGTGATGGATTTTTCCATTTCCTATTCCTTTTTTTTTCTGCTCCTTTACTAATAAATAGCTGGTCAAAAGTAGTACATATACGGGGAATAGGTCCATTAATATACTTCTAGCTTCTCTAGGTCCTAGTCAATATACTATATTGAATATGGTGCCATTTAAGGACTCAATCTACAGATGTTCTCTCTTAACTCTATTTTCACATTTCTATCGGAGCAAATGCAAACTTGTATGCTGCTATCCAAAGGTTTGAAATGGCATCTAAAGTTTTAATTTATCCTAACAAAAAATATATCATCACCTAAATAAATATCCTCATAATTATTATCCACATAATAATTCACATTTTCCCTGTTGCTGCAGGATTATGTTCCTGCTTAGAAATGTCAAATTAATCCACATATTACTGTTTCTACATTTGTTGTTCCACAGGGGCTTCAGTCCTTTGGCTTGCAGGGAAGTGCAGTATCCCAGAGGGAGGCTGGTGGAGAAGGAGCTATAAACAGGCTCATTGAAAGACTGAATGTTTAGCAGTATCTCAAAACATCAAACCACGTTTGACTCGTTTTTTATATTTCTAGCCATTACAATGACCACCATCCTCCTATCGCCTCCTCCCACCAACCTATTCAATGCAGCATATATACTACCAGCCTATATATTACTATATGGAATATGGTGCCATTTTGATTCACACTAACTACTTTCTCGAATTACAATAACTGAAAGTAATGTCCCCTAAACTAGTAACTGAATGGCTTGGGAAAGTGAGAATGTACTGTATATACTAACTATCTAAAGACAGCCTAAATGTTAAACAGTCCCTTTACAGTACTGAAGTCTGTGATTCATCCCTTTTTGATGGATGTGCTTTTAGATTCTTAAGTCAGTCACTTGCATCCATAAGCGTTGTTGTTTTTTGAGATCCATATTGCTCCTTTAACCACATAGCATACCAGCCACCCAGCACTATATCCCAGCTTTCTACAACACAACTCTAGAAAAAAAAAATGTAGACTTTAATTGTTTAATGAGATTAAAATGTATATATTGTTAAAATCAAAATCCAAAATATACATTTTAAAACTTGTCTATTTTACCATTGAACTACTGTTCCTCCTACATTATAACATTTCCCACTGAGGATCATCTGAAAAGAAATACATCATGTGAAAGTAACAAAATAATCTTATATTAATGTGGATTGTCAGGTGGCTTCTCATATTTCAGTAATTAAAACACAAGAGCGTATCTGAGAACATACTATTGAGTAAGGGAAAAAAAATTACTTCGTGAAATATTTTCTAAGCTACAAACTTTTATATAAATCAATGATATCAATGATTAGTCATCTGAGTTGATTAAGCATGCATCTCTCAGCTAGGATTCAAGGCTAACATTGGTTAGAAGTGATACTTAGCTCTCAAAGATGTCTTATATTACCTAGGCATTTTGTTACTTTTATAACTATTATATTATATTCATATGAATTAAAACAATATCAACAAATCTATTGATATCATTTTTATATACAGAGTTAAATAATATAATACAACGTCAATGCCAAACAAAGTCAAGACGTACAAAACAATCCGCAAACGCCAAATAATTCCAAGCCCTTATTCAATACAATGCATCGAATTCCCTGATTGTATTTTTTATTGTACACAGTACCTGTCAAATAAACTTCCATAAAACATATTAACCCACTGCTGTTATATTACCGATTAGTTTAACCCATGTGTAAGTATTCAACCCCATGAAAACATCATTTAACCCTAGTCATTTATTAACCTGTTTAAATCTCAACTGTTATATCCCTTAACTCAAGAATCCTTAATGGTGAAACCCATGTCCGTTTGAGATATTACACAACACATCAAACACGTTTTCCCATCAACATCACTGCATGCGATAGAAACACAATATGTACTGCTTTGTTTTTACCATATCGCTCCTCCTCCAAGCCTTAACAACATACAACGAATGATAAGTGCGGCCAGTGAAGTCTATTTCCCTCTTTTACTTCCTTCCAACCTTAGACCGTCCTTCATACCCAACATCCTAAATGTATAGTCATTCATTACCACCCTGCATGCTGTTCGGGTTCCAGTGCGTCGTCATCACATGAACAGCATGGAACTCCTGCTGTTACCCAACCCTCTAGGAGATAGATTACATGCCTCAGTATAGAGGATCACCCCACAGCCATATCTCCACCTGGAAGCTCACAGCCACACCCTCCTCCACCTGGAAAGCATGTTCCCACAGCCCATACCTCCACCTGGAAGCTACAGCCCCACAGCCATATCTCTTTCCACCTGGAAGCATAGCCCACAGCCATACCTCCACCTGAAAGCTTTATAGCCCCACAGCCCCTCCACCTGAAGCCTCGCCACCACAGCCATACCTCCCCTGAGCATGCCCCACAGCCATATCTCTCCCCACTGGAAGCATAGCCCATCGTCCTACACTCCACTGAAGCACTCCCCCCTGGCTATGATCGCCCCCTTGCTAGTTCCACTTGGTCAAATGAGATTTAAAGTTTATAACTGGGAATCCTCCCACCATCACCAGGTTGCTCTTGGTACCTACTCCCTTGTTTGTCAAATCTCAAAACATTTCTTTACCAGTGATTAATACAGCTGTGTGGGAAAAAAAAGCTTACCGTATGTGGGGTTCAATTTGCTCATCTACCTTTCTGCTTTCATTGATGGTGATGTCACAAATCCCAATGCAACAATCTATTAGTACCAACAACACCTTTTAAAAACAAAATACCCACTTACAGAGTGCTTATAATTATTCCAATTGTTTCTGTGCTAATGTCCACTCCACCATGTATTAAATTAGTGCCTACACCTAGATTATTATCAGAGTCTACATACCAGCCCTCACTTCATAGAGGGTTAGTGTTTAGTTTACCTGTCCAGTCCATACAAATCTCCATACCAGTGGCTCAGACTAACACATTTCAGCAAACCACCAAACAACTAAACATCATCTAAATACCAAGTAAAAGAAAATTCTGTTCTCTAGACATTTACTGGTCCACTATATAGCTTGAATTCAACATAAATCGTTGATCTGTCTCACACTATAAAGTTCTATATAAAATTTCATCTAGAGTAGACTTGGAGGTCAACTGATTATTACTGTTGTAACTATAGTCAGAAGTCTGTCTTAGGGCGCTATCTGAACAAAATAGAAATGGCTCTATGACAGAATTATAAATTCCATTGTCTTGGAATCTGTGTGGATGCTTTTTATTTTCTTTACTTATTCCCAATACACTTTTTCACTTTTGATCAGGGTCAAAAATATTTCATTATTTCTTTTTCTTGTCTTGGGCAGTCTGTCTGGAACAGGTAGACTACTGCTAATGAATGTGATTTTACAAGTCATAACTGTTCTCTCTGTAATAGCCGGTACCGATGCACGGAGTTTGTAACCAACAGGACCCTGAACCTTCTATCCCCAAGCCACTTAAACTACTAAAATAGTTTGTCCAGGTAGCTATTGAGTAACTATTTAACTATCTGCCTTAACACTTTTTCTACACTCCTTACTCATCCTTGTCTGTTGTTTTATTATCATCCACTTTATCTACTGTACATACTCTGAATTACCTCGTACCCCTGTTATACTCTACTGGTATGTACCTTATCTTTACTCATTGTTTTATTTATTATACTTATGTTTTGCTTTTCTATTATTTCTCTATTTTCTTTCTCTCTCTGTGTTGTTGGGAAACCATTAAACATCATCTTTCCCACCTGTTGTTTCTGAAGCATGTGACAAATAAAATGTGATTTGATTTTAAGTGACGTCTTACTGAGGAGCGATCAGGCCTATTCACTTCTGTGTGTTGTTGAAAGGGACTCCACCAAGCTCATCCTTTCTGCCCGAGAATGTGGTTCTGCTGGAACCTGGAACTCAATATTAGCTCAGGGAATTCAATAAAGAAGGAAGCTCTCTGGGAAATGTACTTCTCTTTGGATGACATTTCCTAAGAAACCTTACGTTGTCAAACTGCACTGTAACATAGTCTGAACAGATGAATGTTGACAAAGTCGTTTTTTTAACAGGAAATGGCCATAAATGCCACTTACTGCAGCGATACTCTATTAATATTTTTCCATCTCTACTTCAAAGGTGCCAAGACTTATGGTAGCGAGTAGAGGTGGCTGTATAGTGTATAGGTAAGGAAGTGCGCCACAACCTCAGTCTTTTAAAATGAAAAGAGAACAAGAAACTTTCTCTAGTCTATACTCAAGCGTTTATTCTCCCCCCTTACAGTGTTTTAACTATTTGGCTTTCTTTGTCGACCAATGAATTGTGGAGGGAGCCTCTTCAAGTAGCTTGTCATTGTCTTTGGAGTAGTGTTGAATCCACGACTGTATTCCCCCATTCTTCCCATCCCATAACAATGTACAATTAGGAAGTAGACAACAGCAAAGATGTTCTCTCATCTGAACGACCTCTCAGACCAAATCCTGTTACTGGTCTGATGCAACATATGAACTGCAGCCAGTCAATGTGTCCTTAAATATGTAAATAAAAGGGACTATTATTCAGGAAACAAGCCTAACCCATTAGACCCGATGTACCTCCAGCCTCTTTGGAAATGAGAACCACCTCACGGAGGAGCCGAAACCTTTTCATATAGCCCAGCAGCTGCACTCGGGCCTCTGGCGCACGACCTAAATTACCAGCAACGCCCAGCGTCCGACAAGGCCCAAATCCCACTTTCTCTGCCTTGTTTTCTGAGGCGTTACTCCGAGAGGTCCCAGTGAGAACATGTTCCCATAAACACACGAAAAACCGTGACCTGTAGGAGTTACAGTTAGGTTTCCAAATACTCGGAATCCATGGGATGGACTCCTGAAGCCAGATTAGTTAATTACACAAAGAAACAACATCACGTGTCACCTGGGAGTTACAGGCGAGTCGCCTTTCTGGGGGCCATGGGAGAGGGGTGGATGTTCACAGCTGATGTACCCTATGTGGCTTACTGCTATGGCCTGGAGGTTGATTATTTCGATGTAACCAGCTGGTGACTTTGGGACGGTATTTGCTTTCATCAGTCTCTAATTACAGTACTGAAGGGTTCTGTTGCACCAGGAGGAAAAGCGGGAATTGCAGGAGAGATAGGCTTGGACAAAGGAAAGGGGGGGGGGGGGGGGGGTGTGTGTGTGTTCATGCCTTTGTGTGATTGTGTCTCATGTAACTCCATCCTACCATTCCACTGGTGTGTGTTTACAGGACACAGTGCTGTTTCCCGAGGACAGAAGAGGTCCAGATGAGATCAGAGCTGGTTTTGATCTGGTCCTCCTCTCTTCCTGAGGCCTGTGTTCCTCAGCCCTGTGTCCCCATAGCACTCAGAAGACAGAGCCAATGCCCCTGATTCAACGTATGTGAAGAGACAGAGACAATGACAATGTGTCTGAGATCAACCAAGTAGAGCTCACCCTTCATCTTAGTGTAATAGCCTTTGTCTGCTTTATAGGATATGTTTTAAATGTAATCCTTTAGCTATGGCATCACATATTTAACCCTCATGTATTTAATCTTGTATCGTTCCAATGTTGAGCAATATTCTGGTTCAGAAACCAAAAGTATTACCAAGTAAGGATAATACACAAACCCGGTGCACCTGGCACATACTACCATTTGTATTTATATTTTATTGATACCCATTAGCTATTTACCAAAAGCAGCAGCTACTCTTCTATGTAAAAACAAAACTTGGAAACATTACATGATACAGAACTTTAACAGACAAAGACAGCTCAATACATCAGCCAATTTGTTTCACAAGAGGCACATTAGCCTACATATCAATGCCAATGCCTTACACACAAACTATCTGGAGTCAAATAGGGAGGCGTTTACCTGGTGTTGCTATCTGTTTAAGAAACCAGGTTTGCTGTTCATTTGAACATTGTGAGATGGGCAGGGAGTTCCATGCAATAATAGCTCCATATAATACTGTACTTTCTCTAGTTGTTTTTCAGATTTGGGGACCGTGAAAACACCCCTGGTAGCATGTCTGGTGGGGTAAGTGTGTGTGTCAGGCTGTGTGTAAATTTGACTATTCAAACAATTTAGGATTTTCAACACATGAATGTTTCTTATAAATGAAAAACTGATGCATCAATTTCTCCTCAACTCTTAGCCAAGAGAGGCCAGCATGCATAGTATTTATATCAGCCCTCTTAATACAATGAAGAGCAGGCGTACCCACTCTGTTATAGGCCAGCTGCAGCTTAACTAGGTCTTTCCTTGCAGCCCTACGACCATGACTGGATAATAATCAGATAAGACTAAACTAGAGGCCTGGAAACTTGTTTTTGAGTGTGGTGTCAAAAAAGCAGAGGCATCTCTTTATTACGGACAGACCCTCTCCCCATCTTTACAACCATTGAGTCTATACAATTGAAATGGGAAGTTTACATACACCTTATTTAAATACATTTAAACTCAGTTTTCACAATTCCTGACATTTAATCCTAGTAAAAATTCCTCTCTTGGGTCAGTCAGGATCACCCCTATTTAGAATGTGAGTTATCAGAATAATTTTTTATTTTAGCTTTTATTTCTTTCATTGTCCCAGTGAGTCAGTTTACATACACTCAGTGTGTTATTGTTATGTGTGCCTTTAAATTATTTAACTTAGGTCAAACGTTTAGATAGCCTTCACCCCACAATAAGTTAGGTGAATTTTGGCCCATTCCACTCTGACAGGCTGGTGTAACTCAGTCCCAGGTTTGTAGGCCTCCTTTGCCTCGCTTTTTCAGTTCTGCCCACAAATGTTCTATAGGATTGAGGTCAGAGCTTTGTGATATTCCACTCCAATACTTGACTTTGTTGTCTTCCATTTCACATTTATGCTTGGGGTCATTGTCAATTTGAAACCCATTTCGACCAAGCTTTAACTTCCTGACTGATGTCTTGAGATGTTGCTTCAATATATCCACGCATTTCCTTCCTCATGATGCCATCTATTTTGCCAGTACACCAGTCCCTCCTGCAGCCAAGCACCCCCACAGCATGATGCTGCCACCCCCGTGCTTCACGGTTGGGATAGTGTTCTTAAATCTACCAACTACCCCTTTTTCCTCCAAACATACGCGATGGTCATTATGGCCAAACAGTTCTATTTTACTTCATCAGACCCAAACATTCTTCCAAATGTAGTTCTTCATCCCCATGTGCAGTTGCAAACCCCGTAGTCTGGCTTTTTATAGTGATTTTGGAGCAGTGGCTTCTTCCTTGCTGGCGGCCTTTCAGGTTATGTCGATATGGACTCGTTTTACTGTGAATATAGATACTTTTGTACCTGTTTCTCCAGCATCTTCACCAGGTCCTTTACTGTTGTTCTAGGATTAATTTGCACTTTTCTCACCAAACGTACGTTCATCTCTAGGGAGACAGAGCCCATCTCCTTCCTGGCGGTATGAGCAATGCGTGGTCCCAGGTGTTTATACTTGTGTACTGTGTTTGGCTCTTTGAATAGTGCAATGGTACCTTCAGGCATTTGAAATTGCTCCCAAGAACCAGACTTGTAGAGGTCTACCATTTTTTTTCTGAGGTCTTTGCTGGTTTCTTTAGATTTTCCCATGATGTCAAGCAAAGAGGCACTGAGTTTGAAGGTAAGCCCCGAAATGCATCCACAGAGTACACCTCCAGTAGACTCAAATGATGTCAATTAGCCTATCATAGAAGCTTCTAAAGCCATGGCATCATTTTCTATTATGTAAACTTTGTAAAAATGTATGCACACATGACTGTAAATCACTTTGGATAATGTGTCTGCTAAATGGCATATTATTATTATTTTGTTTATAAACTTCTATGGAATTGTGATACAGTGAATTATAATTGTTGGAAAATTACTTATTTAATACATGCACAAATAATATCCCCTAACAGACTGCCAAAACTATAGTTTATTAACTTTAAATTTGTGGAGTGGTTGAAATCCAGTTTTAATGACTCCAACCTAAGTGTATATAGGCTTCCGACTTCAACAGTATGTTTTGACCATGACAATTTACAATCTAAGGTAGCAAAGTAATTTGAGTCTCCTCAACATTTCAACCCCCATTCATTACGGTTTAGCTGAGGTCTAGAACTTGGGAATGGTTGTACCAATGTAATTAGTTTTAGATATGTTCAGACCAGTTTTCCTTACCCATTCTAAAACAGACACCAGCTTTCTTTGTTAAGGATTTCAGTGACTTACATTAGCTGTAGTTTGCTGATCTGCGTATATAGTTGAATCATCAGCATACCATGACATACATGCTTTGTTTAATGCCAGTGGCAGGTCGTTGGTAAAAATAGAAAAGAGTAGAGAGGGCCTGAGGCTGACCTGTGGTACTGCCACTTTACATATTTACCTTTCATTTTTAAAAAACCTTTGAGTTCTATTAGATAGATAGCTCTGAATCCCATATGCAGACACCCATAACACATACTTTTTTACCCCATTCAAAGAGCATAAATATTTTGTCTCCCGGTTATCCTCTGAATGGCACACATACACAATCCATTTCTCAATTGTCTCCAGGTTTAAAATTCCTTGTTTAGCAGTCTCCTCCCCATCTACACTGATTGAAGTGGATTTAACCAAGTGACATCAATAAGGGATCCTTAGCTTTCACCTGGTCAGTCTATGTCATGAAAAGAGTTCTTTGTGTTTATACCCTTTTATTATGTCATTTAATGTCCCAGAAAACTCATATCCCATAACCTAATCATAAACTTAACCTAACCCTAAACCTAATCCCTAACTCCTAACCCTAACCTAAGCCTAAAATGTATTTCCATTTCAAAATCCTATTTTCCCTGACCCCTAATATACCTAACTTAACCCTATCCCTATCCCTAACTACTAACCTAAACCTAACTCCTAACCTTAAGCCTAACCTAATTGTAGCCTATTTCTAAACCTTAACCCTGAGCCCTAGGCTTCTCTTTATCCTTGTACAGGGACCTTGGTAATGTCCCCACGAGAAGGACTAATTTCCTTATTTTACTATCATATTGGGGACTTTGGGGATTCCCAATATAAACTTTACACCCACACACACACACACACACACACACACACACACACACACACACCTGGCCAGACAAGACAGGAGTCATGCTAAAAGGTATGCACCCAGAACACTAAGAGAGATAGAAGAGTCAGGTCAAGCCCCACTTTAAAGCCAATAACAAACTTCCCCAGCGCTTAATGAATCATTTACACCGGGGCCGTTGAGTGACGCCAAACTGTGTATGGTTTAACTTTGGTATCTGTGTGCTAATGCTTCCTCCAGCATCTCTGTTTTGAGAGTTGAGCATAAACTCATAAATAATTTGTCTTTGATGGGCGTACTAATCCTGTTTTGTTGCTAATCCCCATAACTGCTCCTATAGCCCCAATTTCCATTATCTAAACCCTCATCTAGTTCCTTCAAATACATTATGAAAAATCTAAGAAGGCACTTTTCTCTAAGTGTTTGATGTATTCCCTCAATTACATTTAACTTCATTACTCCTTTAATCAAACCAAACCTTTCTAACAGGAAAACGCAATTGTACCCTTGTAATTGCAAACAAGCAACAGGTGTGCTGTTTAACAAGTCTGCCATTTTTGCATCAATTTTACAGCCAACTTATTCAGTTAAACGCCGAAAATTTAACAGAAGGTTAGTTTAACATTTTGTTTACAGCTAATTTCGTCTTATTACTACTGGCTTAATTTCCATCTTTTTTTTTTCTTGATCCTTTGTTTTTTTTCGTACATGTGTCTAAACATGTGACCTGCATTAAGCTTCAAAAGTACTCTTACCATTCTACAGATGGTAACCCTTGTTCAGTACTAGAATAAAAGCGGCTTGGTATTTCTGGTTTGAAACTGTTCCAGGGAGGAGTAGACTTGGCATGAAAAAGTTCCCTGTCCTAAAGCAACATCTAGCGATCCAAATATTACAAGGGAAGTAAACAGTGCTCTAATTTAGGGAGTAAGGTAATATAAATATACATCTGTAGGAGCTTTTAAAGGTTTTAATTGAGTTATAAAGATAATATTGACCTTTCTTCAGATTTCCTTTTATGAATCCTTAATCAAATCTTTAGCTACGTTAACTATATAATTTGTATTGATTCATGCAAATATTGATAGGATATGTTAACTGCTGCCATTATGATTTGTTAGAGCTTTATATTGCTTATTTACCTTGCTTAGTAGGAGGATTATCACATTCCAGTGTATAGGAGTTTCTCCAACAAATCCCAAACTCTAGGCCCCATAAACATCATCCTAAAGCCCTATCCCCATGAAATAATCAAACTGGCAACAATTACAACAAGCACATTACCTCTCTAAAAAGGAGTGAGGGAGGAATGGAAGGAGGAGACACCACATAAGTCCATTATCTCTAGCTGGTGGAACCTCGCCTGTACTCCGTCCCGACCCCTTCGGAGGGCTAAATAAATGGAGCAGGCTACCCATGGTTCCCACCACTCCCATGATGGCTAGCATGAGCCACTGGCCACAGGGCTTGTATGTCTCATCCACTCCTGGAAAATACTAGCATTTATGTTATATATAGTAATTTACTCAGTATAACAGGCTATAAATTCAGCAATTGTGATTTTGAATCACCCCCTTGCTGGTTCACTTGTGTCTGTAATTTATGAAATTATTATTATGAAAGACTGGTGAGCTGAGATTTGATAACTTTTAGATTGTTATCCATCTCTCTAGCCTCATCAAATATGAACAGCTGATATGGTAACATCATAATGGTATACCAATTAAAATCTTCACGGGAATACTACATCACACAGTTGTCTTTGTGTTGACATCAGTGTTTACAAAACCAACATAGGAACATAGGTTGTCCTTAGTTACCTGGCATATCTATTACAATGAATGAGCACTGAGGAAATGGTCAAATATTTTAACATTTAAAGCTTTCAAAGTAATATAAATTCCCACCTTCAACAGTTTCCTTTCTCTATACCACTCCACAAACTTTAACCTTATAGTTTTATTTGTGGTATGCCATAACTATTTGATTCCCTCTTTGCTATTGTCCACGGTGAGTGTTACTACCTCTTAAATTCCCATTCAGATTTGCAAGGATGTCTTTTTAGAGTGGTGGGTCTTCAGCATGTGAAAAGCCCAGCAGCACATGAGATTCAGACATTTCTTTAGTTTCTGGCTCTGGCCTAGATTTTCTTAGCGTTCTTAGATACATTTTTGGGTGTAATGAATTCTTGACTGTTAACGATAAGAAAGGAAACACTTAGAGGTTTTACTACACCTACTCAAAACTTGATTTATGAAATTATTTGAAATAATGATTCAAAAAGAAATAGGGATCTAGAAAGTGTGTTTGTATTGTTTTGTCTGATTTTTACATTTTAAGATTAAATTGTACACTACCATATTGATGTTAGATCTCAGTTTGTATGTTTCTGTCTTCTCATCTCCCTCTCGTTTAATGCTGTATGATGGGCAAATCTCCACTAGATAGCATGGTTGCTTGCTTTAAAAAAATGTACTTTCATATATCTCAAGAGAAATCAACCATAATACAGAGTTCTGCTTGACCCAAAACAAAGGAAACTAAGGTAGATAAAGATAAATACTGCTAGAAGAATCTATGTCCTACTAAACTCAATTTAACATCTCTGTTATTTCAACATCTCTGTTTGTTTGGGTCAAACTGATGCAATGTGTATGGTAGTGATATGTGATTTTAATAATATGTTACTTTACGTACACAGAGCACATACCCTTTTTGTAAATATTCTGTGGATAAGATCTGCAATTATTTCCTATCTATCTTTTATCATTGCATTTGTTATGAGAATGATCATAATATTTGATGATGATGGTTTTATGAGGCTATTATTGACTATATTGAAACAAACCTCAATAAGCTCAATTATTAAAAATTATATTCCACAAACACAAACCGCCAAACAATCTGGATCCAAAAAAGGGAAGTCAAAATAATATAAAACATGTTAAACATGCCCGGAATGAGTTCATATGATGTTTCTGCTTCTAGTAGTACTTTCTGGATGCTGTCGCAACACACAATGATCAACCATTTACAGTGGTTATCTCATCACCAATATCTGTAATATAATCAGATAGCAAAATCACCATACTTTTGTGGCCTCTGTAAAGACAGAACAGGTGGAAGGATATCACTCACTTCCCACTCCCCTCTCCCCTCTCTTTCTCTCCCACTTTCTCCTAATCCCCTCACTCATCCCTCCCCCCTCTCCACCCCCCACTCCTCATCTTTCCAATTCAACACGCAAGTCAGACAGACAGATCCCTCTCTCCAGAGCTTCTGAGACAGTATATACCCGGAGTGGAAGTGATGAAAGCCACAAGCCGGGGTCCCACTGCAGCAAGGTCTCGGCTCTTCGCTCTCGCCTGCCAGCTATCCCTGACTCCCCTCATTTCGAACCGTCCTGTAGCGGGTTCTCCCTTTTTTTAATTAACCGTGTAGGTTCGCCTCCCTCAACCCCAGTAGAGGGGGAAGGGGTTGTAGCGAGGAAAAACTTTCCAAGTTGTTCCCCTTGACAGGTATATTTAAGTTCACCCAGGTTGACCAGATGGATCATGTATTTTGTATGACGTTATTATATGGCGGTGGTGGATGTCAGAACATATATATATATATATATATCAAACAAGTGGAGAAATCATAAGTCGGAATGAGAAAAAGGGGAGCATGTGGAGAGGTGGGGATGAGGGCAAAGAGGCAACAAGCACGGAGGGGGAGAGTGGCGTGTATCCTTCTGGGTGATCTTTGATCTTTCCAAGCGAGCCATCGTCAGTAGACCACCATGGGCAGCGTCTCCATCTTAGTGGCGTTAGATAAGATAAGATGTTTAAATATTGGTGTAAATATTAATCACATAGCTATTGTACATAACTAAAAATTGGATTAGTGCCAACGTCTGTAGATGAATGGCGGTGTCCCTTAGAGGATACTACTAATATGTTTTATGATTCATTTGTTGGTTCCTTACTCATCAACAGCATCAAAACATGGGACAAACAAACGCGGCATAGTCAGCTTTAGTTCAAAACAGATGACATGATGATGTTTGAATAATTCTTTATAATTATTTATATTGAACTTATCTTTGCAGGAGGCTTGGGTGTATTTTCACTCACCATTTTGAAAATATGTTCGTCATTCAAAATAACAACTTTTCAAAGGAGTTGCAAACACACTACTTGAACAGCAATTTGAGACATTGAAAATGATGCATAGGCCTCACTACAAAGATAAACTGGACAAAATTATCAATGCAACATGTAAATAATATTTGTTAGTCCCCACATGTTTCATGAGCTGAAATAAAATATCCCTGAGAATGTTCCACAAAAGCTTATTTCCTCTAGGGTGTTTTGCAATTAGTGAGCATTTGTTCCACCATTTCCAACCTGACAGGTTTGGCATATCAGAAATTGTTTAAACAGCATATCAATTGCACCTTGTGCTGGGACAATAAAAGGCCTCTTTAAAATGTGTAGTTTTTGTCACAGACACAATGCCACCAGATGTCTCAAGTTTGAGGAGCTTGCAATTGGCAAACCACCTCCAGCATCGTTTAGATCATTTGGAGAAGTGCGTGGAGTGAATCTTGGTTTTCAACTGTGCCCGAGGGCAGATGTGTGTCATCACATTTACATTTTAGTCATTTAGCAGTGCTCTTATCCAGCTACTTGTGATTCATTTTATATTTTGTAGACGACTTAGGTGAGTGGTGGGATTATGGTATGGGCAGGCATAAGCTCCGGACAATAACACAATTGCATTTTATCGATGGCAATTAGATTGCAGAAGATACCGTGACAAGATCCTGAGGCCCATTGTTGTGCCATTCATCTCGATCACCCTCATGTTTCCAGCATGATAATGCACAGCCCCATGTGGAAAGGATCTGTACACAATTCCTGAAGCTGAAAATGTCCCCAGTGTCTCAGTTCTTCCATAGCCTGTATACTCACCACCAGATATATCACCCATTGAGCATGTGTTGCAGGATGCTCTGGATGAAATGTCTACAACAAGCGTTTTCCAGTTCCCCGTCAATATCGCACTTTGTTGGTGACAGGTGGGACAGCATTCCACAGGCCACAATCAACTTAGCCTGCAACAGGAATAAATGGTAGGTCACACCAGATACTACTAGTTTTTCTGAGCACGCCCTACTTTTTTTTAAATGTATCTGCTGACCAACAGTTGCATATCTATATTCTCAGTCATGTAGAATCCATAGATTAGAGACTTAATTTATTTGACTTTAGAATTTTCTAATTTCATTATATAACTGTAACACAGTGAAATCTTAGAAATTGTTGCATGTTACGTTTATATTTTGGTTCAGTGTACACAGGCCAAGTAGGGGAAGAAACATTTTTGTCTAGACTTTTGGCGTTTGCTCCCTCTAGTGAATTATTTAGGAATGACAAATTGACACTTGATTACAAGGAATAGAAAGAGGCTATGAGGATATATAGAAAGATATTAACTGGATGCTGATTGTCATACTCTTAATAGTTCACTGATGATTTTTACCCAATAAATAAATTGTAGCCTGTGTGACTCTATTACCGTGGAAAGCAGGTGTATAGAGTATGTAGATGTACTATAACTAAATACTCCTTTGCAGCCCAAAGTACATTGAAGCCAAAAACCTATTTTTTGGAGCTATACACATTAGATCAGTCTGTCCTCTGCCCAATAGTAGAAATCTGCATTTAACATGGCAGTTTCATCATCATACTGACTTAAAATATATAATCTAACATTACCTCAAACCAATGAGACTATTCTATTTAATCATTGATTATTCCCACTCTAAAACAGGTCAAGTTTTCTGATATGAAGCATTGAATAACAAAACATTTTTGTCCAAGATAATTTTGCCTCTCAGCACACAAATATGGCTTATCCAAGATATTGATCATCTACATTGAAATCATTTCTTGGATCTTCTAGTATGCAAAGTGTTTGCAAGACAGGCAACAGATTATGGAGTGTGCTGTACATTAATGAAGGGATCACTTAGCACCAGCAATGATACTAGCATTTCTCAACCCATGATAAAGCCAGTAGGCAGTTATGATTTAAGAGCCCTTCGGGCAGTTCTCTTGCCTCACACATTGAATTAATAATCAAAGCAAGGCAAGAGGAAAGTGGCTTTCAAAAATCTATGGGCCGTGTTTCAAACTGCTGGGGCGTCAATCCTGGTGCCCTCACCTGGGCGCCCGTGTGTGTGTGTGTGTGTGTGGTGTGCGTGTCCATGTGTGCTAACTACGCTCCCTACGGAAGGCTATGCTCTGCTCGTGCAGCGATCCGAGTCCCTGAATCACTCTCTGCCGGTTGGTTGTACATCTAAATCAGCGTTGTTTGTTGGCACCAACAAAGGCTGGCAGCAACTGAGTGCGAAGGAAGATCACGCTTTTTTGGGTTAGTGATGCAGCTTACTAAATGCCAGTTGTCTCCCTCCAAATCAGGCGTGGCCAGGGCTGCATTATTGATGGGAGCCTCCAGGGCCTCAAACTCTCTGGCTCCTTAGATAGGGGATAGCTTGGCAAGCCTCTGCCTGGGAGGAGAGAGAGAGAGAGTGGATTCCGGGAGGAGGGATGGGGCTGAATCAGGCTCCCGTCAGACCAGGGCTCGGAATGGTGCTCTGGCTCAGCTGGGTCTATGTGTCTGGGTGGTTCTGGAGAGGAGCAAAGTTCTGTGTATGGACCACTATTCCAGCAAGTCAGCTTGGGCCAGAACACAAACAGTAACGCTTGGCCTTAAATTGAAAATGAATGGTAGCATGATGTCCCTCTGGGGAGACAGAGAGGGAGCAGCTGGTCCTCAAGACACTGCCGTCACCCCCACACACACACACACACACACACACACACACACACACACACACACACCGATGGGGGGGGGGGAGGGGAGGCCATATATCTTAATGGTGAGGCCGGACTTCTTTAGGAGTGACAGCCATGGACCCTCCCTCCTATTTGTTCCTATCACAAACGGCACATGGAAAATATTATTCACGAGAGAAAGAGCTTTCACTGAGGCGAGAAGAGAACGTGATGTCTTTATATCCTGTAGGTGACCTCCATCTCTGAATAATGGCCAGCAATGATCAAATTTAATATTTTAATATTTTTCTTAGGACTTTTTATCTAATAATCTGATAATATAATTAATATCATATATTGAATGCCTTTTGCAATTTTAAATAAATCTCCAATACATGGTATTCCTCCTTACCCATGACCACACAGTTTTAGCTTCTGAGACTGAGGCTATCCTAATATGACACCTAACCCTATATGTAAATCTTCTGATGTCAAGTGTACAGTAAATTGGTCCAAGTAATACACAAATACTAATTTTCACAAAGTCTGTTGCCTCAGTTTTGATGATGGCAATTTGCATGACTCTCAGAATGTCATGAAGAGTGATCAGATAATTGCAAATTAATTGCAAAGTCCCTATTGCCATGAAATCTAAAAACATTTCACTGCATTTCTCATAGCTACATCATGTCAGTGATTCTCTAGTTAACACAGTTAGAGTGTTGGCGAGGACAAGGCTGGAGATCACTCTGTCATGCAGTTTGAGTTGAGAATAACAGACTGGAAGCTTAAAAGGTTGGTGCTTAGAATCATTTATTTCTTCCTCTATTAACCATGGTTACTGTAAGAAATACGTGCCGTCATCATTGCTTTGCCAAAAAAAGGGCTTCACTTGCAAGGATATTGCTGCTAGTAAGATTGCACCTAAATCGGCCATTTATCGGATCATCAGGTCTTCAGGAGAGAGGTTCAATTGTTGTGAAGAGAAGGCGTCAGGCCGCCCTCGAAAGTCCAGCCGAGTGCCAGGACCATCTCCTAAGATTGATTCAGCTGCGGGATGGGAGCACCACCAGTGCAGAGCTTGTTCAGGAATGTTAGCAGGCAGGTGTGAGTGCATCTGCATGCACAGTGAGGCGAGGAACTTTTGGAGATGCTGGTGTCAGGGGCAGCAAAGAGAAACCACTTCTCTCCAGGAAAAACTCAGACTGATATTCTGCAAAAGTGTAAAGTGGTTGACTGCTGAGGACTGGGGCAAGAGTCATTTTCTCTGGTAAATCCCCTTTCCGATTGTTTGAGGGCATCACCACCTTGTCTGGAGAGACAAGGTGAGCGCTACCATCAGTCCTGTGTCATGCCAGCAGTAAAGCATCCTGAGACCAATTCATGTGTGGGGTTTGCTTCTCAGCCGTGGGCTCATTCACAATTTTACCTGAGAACACGCCATGAATAAGAATGTTATAACACATCCTCCGACAACTTCTCCCAACCGTCGAAAACAGTTTGAAGTGACTACCAATGCAGCACTGAGCATGATGGCGCACCTTGCCATGAGGCAAAATAACTAAGTGGCTGAACAAAACATCCCCATTTAGGTTCCATGGCCAGGGAAACTCCCCAGACCTTAATCCCATTGAAACTGTGTCGATCCACTCGCGGAGTAAGGACAAACAAAAACCCACAGAGTGTGGCGAACTCCAAGCATTGGTGTTGCATGAATGCGCTGCCATCAGTCAGGATGTGGCCCAGAGTTAATTGACAGCATGCCAGGAATTGCAGAGGTGCTTGAAAAGATGATCAACACTGCAAATATTTGACTCTTTGCGTAAACCCAATGTAATTGTCAATAAAAGCCTTTGACACTTATGAGATACTTGTAATTATATTTCAGTATACCATGCAGCATCTACAATATCTCATAACCACAACCCAATCAATACTGTCATTTCTCAAGCGTTTCCCCCACACTGTAAGAATTACATTACACCAAGATGGTGGATAAATGAAGATATCCCATGAGATAGATAAGAGGACTCATCTTTATGTCTTACCCATTATTCTTATTATAAACCCGCGTCATTGAGGCTACAACCCAATGAATCCCCACCCAGGTTATATACTTTAAAATGGTGGAAGCTTAGTAGAAGCCCTCAATAGCACTGCTCATGCTAAAATAACTCACTGGCTACTATAAATCTCTATGAGATATCCCATAAAACTGTTTACCATAAAATAAAATAAAGTTCACATTTCGGTCTACTTAATAGTCATTTTTACTGCCTGCAGTGGGCTAAATCAAAGGCTAACACAGTGTTTCTTAGTAGTCTTAAACAATTCCACTTTGCATTCATTTACATCATTTGAGCTCTTATCCAGAGCGACTTACAAATAAAGAGCAAATTAACTATACACACCTCACATATGTTATGGTTTAAAAAGAAGACACACTTGTACCATGTCAGATATGGAGTTGAAATTAAGTTGACTGTTACCTTTATATACTGAAAAAATATACAAACACAACATGTAAAAGTGTTGGTCCCATGTTTCATGAGCTGAATAAATATCCCACAATCGCTTATTTCCTCTTAAATGTTGTACTTTCAAATGTGTTTACATCCCTGTTAGTGAGCATTTCTCCTTTGCCAGAAATCCATCCACCTGACAGGTGTAGTATTTCAAGAAGCTGATTAAATAGCATGATCATTTGGGTGCACCTTATTCTGGGGACAATAAAAGCCCTAAAATGTGCAGTATTGTCACACAGCACAATGCCACAGATGTCTCAAGTTTTTGGTAGGCGTGCAGTTGGCATGTTTATTCTGATATCCTCCGCTATTGCCCAGATCATTTAATGTTAATTTCTCTACTATAACCACCTCCAGCCGTTTTAGAAATTTGCAATCAACTGCTCACAACCGCAGACCACGTGTAGCCCCGCCCGGCCTCCACATCCGGCCCCCAACCACCTCCAGGATCGTTTCAGGACCAGCCTCCTGGACACTGAGTGAAACTGAGGAGTATTTCTGTCTGTGTCAAAAGCCCTTTTGTGGAAGCTCATTCTGATTGGCTGGGCCTGGTTCCTCCAGTGGGTGGGTCCTGGTTCCCAGAATTGGGAGGGCCTATGCCTCCCAGGCCCACCCATGGCTGCCCCTGCCCAGTCATGTGGGAAATCCATAGATTAGGGCCTAAATAGATTTATTCAAATGTCTGATTTCCTTATATCAGCTTAACTCAGTAAATCGTTTAAATTCTTCCATGTTGATTATATTTTGATCAAGTTTGATAATAATGTTGCATGGTCCCCTCACTCCATGTCAAACACTTGGATTCAGGGCCCGGAGTTTATTAAGGAGATAAGGTACATCACTCTAATTCTCATTTAATACACCAATGGTAACATGGTATTTCTCTTACCTAATTTAAATAAGTATCACCTCGTAACCAACATTGGAGATGGGCGATGTTTGCGGAGGCGTGGTTTATAATGCTGAATGGCTACTCTACTGGTGCCCAAATTTTACTGTAGGTGTCAGCAAATATAACTACAAGTTGCCACTACTCATCTATGGCAAAGAATGCTGTACTTATATATCTCCCCTTCTCTATGTCTGGTGTTGGCCTAGTTACTGATCAAGCTCAGGCCTTCCAGCCAGCATGGGTTAAAAGGGGGAGGAGTCATTCGGAACTCTGGCGCAGTTATGTCCAGCACATCCGTCAAGTGCTGCTGTGAACCATATCTCAGAGGCCTGCCAATCGGAGATGTGTAAAAATTGTATTATTAATTTAATTTCAATGTTGTTTGAGTTGCTTTGTGTATCATGAATTTACTTGGAGATGATTTTACTAAACACTGCTCACTGCATCAAGTTTCTTGGCATAAGTGTTTCAAAGAGCTGTCCAGTCAAGAAGCGAGCTCATGAATCTCAGCTCCGCCCACTCAGCATGTCTTTTCAAACTTCCTGTTGAATTGTACCATTAGAGAAAATGTACTTTTTCTAAAATTTTAACATTCTAACCCCAAAATATTATGATGTCATTTTAAAGTGACTCAAAGGCTGGCCCACATGAATTAAATGACAGCTGTTCGGGATCTTTGAGGATTTGCTCTTGTCACGATAAATGCGTATGGTGAGTGAACCAGGCGCAGCGTAAACAAACATACTTTAATTAGTTAAAGTTTCAAAACCGCGGCTAAGTGAAGTCCCACGGTGACAATGACCGAACACGGAACCCCCCTGGCAAGGAAACTGGTTTAAATTGGCTCCCAATCCAAACAACCAGCCCGCTACCTTGTTCTGCCACTATGATTTGGGAGTCACCACAAAACAAACATAAAAAATAACCAACCCTAAACACCCACAAACAAACACATAAATAACACACCTGGCTCAACATATAGAGTCCCAGAGCCAGGTTCTCCCCTAAAACGCGCGGACTGCATTCCCACGCCTCATCTGTATAAAGGCAGGGGGAGGGCTGGGTGAACTATGCCTCCTCGCGGTTCTGGCTCACCACCCACCACCCTCCATCAAACCCCATGCCTGGTCGGTCTGGCATTGTTTGGAGCTGGACTGGGTGTCGCAGAGGCGGTAGGCTTCAGCTCCTTAGTGGAGCAGTTGGTGATACCTGAATTGGCACCGATGGCCCAGAGCCCATGTGCCGACTGGCGGCTCCGCACCTAGGCAGTGCGTGGGCAGCGACGGGCCTTACCAGGCTGGCGGCTACGTGCCGGGCTTGGGTGCGGGTGGCAGGCCAGGCTGGAGCCAGGCTGACGGCCTCGCACTGGCTTGATGCGAAAGTGGCAGGCTGAGCTGCACCAGGCTGGCACTGCACCCACGGTGGTGGCCGAGGCCGGGCTGGACCAGGCTGGGTCTGGCGGGTGCGAGTGGCAGGCCCAGGCTGGACCAGGCTAGGCACACCGTGGGCTTGGTGCGTGGAGCGGGGCCAGGGCCGGGCTGGGCTGGCGCGCACCGTGGGCTTGGTTCGTGGAGCAGGGACAGGCCGGGCTGGGCTGTGGCGCACACCGCTGGCAGGTGCGTGGAGCAGGGGACAGAGGCCGGGCTGGGCTGTCGGCGCGCACCACGTAGGCAGTGCGTGGGCAGAACAGGCCGGACAGGGCTGGCGGCGCGCACACGTGGGCTTCGGGTGCGAGATGGAGCAGGGACAGGCCGGACAGGAGAAACAGCCGACCCTTACACCGTGGGTGTGCGTGGGAGCAGGGACAGGCCGGACAGGACTGGCTGACCGCGCACCGTGGGCTTGGTCGTGGAGCAGGGACAGGCCGGACAGGGCTGGCAGCACACCGTAGGCCCAGTGCGTGGAGCAGGAACAGAGCCCCGGGCTGGGCTGTCGAGCGCACCGTGGGCTTGGTGCGTGGAGCAGAGACAGGCCGGCCTGGGCTGTCGCGCACACCGTGGAAGCCAGTGCGTGGCGCAGGGCCCAGGCCGGGCAGGGCTGTTGGCGCACACCGTAGGTTTGGTGCGTGGAGCAGGGACAGGCCGGGCTGGGCTGGCGACATGCCGTGGAAGCTTGGTTCGTGGAGCAGGGAACGCGGTTAGGACGTCGACCACACGTGAACTTCACATTTACATTTACATTTTAGTCATTGTGAGCGCTCTTATCGAGTGACTTACCCAGGAGCAATTTGGGTTAAGTGCCTTGCTCAAGGGCACATTGCGTCATTTGTGAGCTACTCTTATCCAGGAGCGACTCCCTGGAATTCGTTCACCCTATAGCCAGTGGGATAACCACTTTTCAGTTTTTTTGGGGGGAAGTGATTACTTTATCTTAGTATTCCCTTAAAGAGGTGGGGTTTCAAATGTCTCCGGAGTGGTAGGTGACTCACTGTCCTGGCGTCGTGGGGGCTTGTTCCACCATTGGGGTGCCAGAGCAGCGAACAGTTTTGACTGGGCTGAGGCGGGAACTATGCTTCATAGCAGAGGAAGGGGAGCCAGCAGGCCAGAGGTGGATAAGACACAATGCCCTCGTTTGGAGTGTTGGGACTGATCAGAGCCCGAAGGTACAGAGTCGTTCCCTCCTGCTCACTTAAGGCAAGCACCATGGTCTTATGACGGATGCGAGCTTCAACTGGAAGCCAGTGGAGTGTGCGGAGGAGGATTGCCGTGAGAGAACTTAGGAAGGTTAGACACCAGGCAGGCTGCGGCATTCTGGATGAGTTGTAGGGTTTAATGGCACAGGCAGGGAGGCCAGCCAACAGCGAGTTGCAATGTGTTCCAGACGGCAGATGACAGGGTACTGGATTAGGACATGTGCCCCTTCCTGTGTAAGGCAGGGTGGTACTCTCCGGATGTTGTAGCGCATGAACCTGCAGGACGGGTCACACGCCTTGATGTTACGGGTTGACAGGAGTGTTGTCCAGGGTCACGCCTGGGCTCTTCGCACTCTGGGAGGAGGACACAGGAGTTGTCAACCGTGATGGGCGAGATCATGGGAGCAGGCAGTCCTTCCCCGGGAGGCAGCTCCGTCTTGCCAGGAGTTCGGCAGGTGGTGATCAATCCCATGCCCCAAATGCATCTGCCAGACATGCAGAGATGCGGAGGCCGGCGTGGAGCAGGGACAGGCCGGCGGACTGGGCCAGCGGCCCGCACACCGTAGGCTTAGTGCGTGGAGCAGAAACAGGCCGGACCGTGCAAACACACACCACCCGCGTCAAGCAGGGGATCAGGAGCAGGCCGGACCGGACTGGCAATACACCTCAGTACCTCTACTTCCGTGCCTCTGTGCATTCCTCCCTGCCAATGGCTCCTAACCGGTGGCCTTCTCTCCTCGTCTCCCATTTCGCTGTGGCAGCCTCCTGCTGTTGTTCGCCCAGCCGTACTAAAAAAGGTGTAGGGGGTGCCTCTGGACCGTCCGGCAGTGTGTCTGCTGGCGCCCTTTTCACTCTCTATCTTGAGCCTTAATCCTGCCCCATCCGCCCCCTTTGAGCATGTCCTCCAACTTTTGCCCGCCTGGGCCGCCGCCAGCCTCTCCATCTCACTTTCTGGGCGCTTCCCTCCATGTCCCAGTCTGCCTGCTCTGGACCGCTGCTTGTAGTCCTTTTACGGTGGGTTTTCTGTCGATAAATCGTATGAGTGAGTAGACCAAGAGGCGCAGCGTGAGGAAACAAACATGGCTTTAAGAGTGAATTTAAGTTTAAAATTTCTAAAACAACATTTCGTAGAGTCCACAGTGACAATGGCCAACACAAACCCCACAACACCCAAGGGAAACCATACAGTTTAAATATGGCTTGAAATCTGAGACAATAACCTGAAACCAGCTGACACTGGGTACACTCTGGGTTAATCCTTCTATAAACATTGAAATAACCAGCCTAGAACACCCAGAGCAAAGAACCAGAACACATAGAATAACACACCCTGGCTCAACATGGGGAGTCCCAGAGCCCGGGTGTCGAAACTCTCCCATAGGCACCAATGCTATAGCAGCTGAGTCTGAATACTGCACTTAGTTCATTGACTGTATATAGACCAGAGAAAAAGTTACGATATCTCACTTTCCCTTCCACCTCTGGCTTTACCACCGTTTTTTTGCCATGTGGCCCTGTGAAAACTACCTGAATATACGAAGTGTGTTGCAAAATGGATGACAGGCGTTGCATCTGTGGTGATAAATATACATTTAATTTCATTATTTTGACCCTTCAGTGGTACATTTAATTAGAAGAAGCTCCAGTGGCAGTCAGTGCTGAAGCATAATTTAAGAACAAGTAGATGGTTAAATGTTCCAGGGATTTAAGGCACATGGATTTCTGGTCTTATGATACCTATTACTTTTCAATTACAGATGTAGGATCTTAGTCAAACCCAGTAAGCTACAGCGGGAAATGAATCCATGAGCAACAGGAAATGTAAGTTATTATGTGATAATAGGTAAACACCCATCAATTGCTAGTACAAGAACAATGTGTTCCATGTTCACAAAAAGACCTGTTATTTATAATGATATAACATCATTTGACTCAGATTTAGCATTACCACAAATTTTGTGGCAGCTGCAATGGTAAGTATTGTCAAACCCTTTGTAGTATTGAGATTGAATTTCTTTAGTAATTTATAATGTTTATTTTACATTTTGCTGGATGAAGTTATTAACACCAAAATATCTATCAAGTGAAAACTAATCAAATTATTCACAAAAATGGATCTCAATATTTTCCTCAATTGCCCACACCTCTCAGAGGTTTCTTTAATTGATTAATAAGTGTTGCAGTCTATCCAAAATCAATTAAAGAATTGGGATTTTTTATTTATTTATTTTGATACCATGCATATCAATTAGTTTCTGCTCCCACAGTCATCACAGTCAAACACACAGCAAACACTTAATAGTATACTTACATCTTGAAGAGTACTGTTTTAACTCTTGTCAAAGTCTTGTCTAAGTATATCAAAACTGGGAGCAGCAAATCTAAAACTGAAGTATACCATGTGTTTGGAACTCATTCGAAAACTTGCATGAAGGTCGCTGAGACCGAATCCCGGGCGACTAGGTGAAATTATCTTCGATTATTGAGCAAAGGCACCTGTAATTCGCTCTGGATACAAAACGTCTGCTAAATGAATAAGGCTCTAAAATATACTATCCCTGTCCTCTATGATAATTATATATTTGCCACAGTGAAGATATATTTTTCTTTTTTAACATTTGATCTGCATACAATTAACAGTAAATTATAGACGATGTAAGTAACCAAAACTAACTAGTGATCTTTAAGACAAGCCTTTGCTTTTGTGGTTCTTTCCTCATGAGGGCAGCCATTTCAACACATGAACCCTAGTGTCTCCAAGATGATTAAAATACAACCCTTAGGGGAGAATAAACTGCACCATTTCTTTATTAATCTCTCCTTCACTCATAAAGCGCAGTGGTTAAAAATTTAACTTCTCTTCCGTGGGTTGCTTCTTCAGGTTTTGTACATCTGCTCTGGCATAACAGGCAGACGTGCCTTATAATCTGCATCCCAAACGGCACTTTCATCTCAATATAGTGCACTACTTTTGGACCAGCTCTGCTGTGGTAGTTACTATGGATGGAATAGGTTGTCATTAGACGAGCTCATGTGTGGAAGGGCTCCCGGCTATAGCCCAAATGTCCCTTTGGCACTATTAGACCCACTCAACGATAATGTGCAATTAAGACTTCTTGTTCTTCCTCAGAACAACTGAGTAAGCGTAAAAGTTAACTATGAGCCAGTGTTTTTATTTTGCTCAATTCATAGACTAGAGCCTTAATAAGATATGGCTTACTCAGTTTACAGGTAAAGTTTGAATTTAATTTGGCCTCTGTCTGGTTTTCAAGGAATAAGTGCAGAAGATGTAGGATTGTGGTTTAATTAATATATATTTACAAATTATACTATTCAAACTAATTCTAGTTTTCTGCAAAAATGGAATCTCAATTGCTAAAGGAAAGGAAAACCAGAATTGAAATTTTTCTTCAGACATTAAAATGAATGAGTGTTAAGCCATTTAGGGGAATTCTTTTCTTCTCATTTCGTAATCTTTATTAGTTATCCACTGGCCTTTTGCTGAAATCTGAATGAACAACGCTTACAGAAGATCACATGACAGAAGTTCGCCCAAAATTATGTAATATGAATTCATACTGTGCAGTATTTCATAGAACTAACAGGGTAGTGGAAACTGCTGAGAGAGGTCCGTCATTTCATCTCTGGGGATTACTTGACCATGTCAAACTCGCGAAGTGAGAAGTCATGTCATCTCCAAACCATGAAACAGCAGATAAAAAAAGAGAAGGAAGGAATTTCAGCAATGGAAGAGTGTGAAAGGAAACAAATATTCAGCCGCTTTATTGATTCTTTCTCGACATTGCTAAAAGCTGGACAATAGCAAAAAAAAGCTAGGAACAGTATGTGATTTTTTCTCATTGTGCTTTAAATGTTATTTTGTTGATTTTTTTCCCAGCCTTGTGCAATTACTGACAAAAATAAATAAAAAAATAAGCTATTGGATATGAATTGCAGAAAAAAAATTATTATTACAGCAATGATTGGTGCATTTAACTTTATTTGTTGCAGTAATGATACTGTGTGTAAAGCTAATGGTAAAACAATTTTTGTACATCAAATAGCATTGATTGATTGTCAGAGAGAGCCATGAGTCAAATCATTTATCACAAGCAACATTTTGCAGTACAGCACATAAGTGAATGATTTACATCAGGGTCTTCAACCTTTCCTGCCCAGGACCCCCTCCCAGGCAAACCGCCGACCCAGGGACCCCCATCACAACTAGGCAAAAACGGACTCCTCGGTTGAACACGCCTGATTTACATTCGTATGGCTATTCAACCCATGGATACATGTAGTTGCATCATTCTCATGGTTCATATTTGTGTTCCCAATCCTGAGTTTCGAGAATCTGATGACAAACAATATATAGCTTGGAAAATACATGTGAAACGGCTACAAATGCAGGGAAGTCGTGAAATTAATTTTAACTTTTTATTCACCTACTATACATACATGTAAATATATATACAAGTAGCATAAATCCACAGTGTAGAGAAGATTGTCCATTAGATAATATAGTATAGCATTTCTAAAGAAGTCCAATTATTATGGCATGACTGTTTCAGTAAACCGCCTTCTCTAAAATTCTCCTTTTTTATTTGACTAATTACAGCCACTTAAAACTATAATCAAATTATCTTGTTCGCTACAAGCCACCTTCAATGTTGAATTTGAATAAGTAAATTTGATACCAAAGTATCATGTTAATTTGAAAAATTCAAACATGTTGGAAGATTTCTTCCATGTGGTCATTTGCCTTTTACACCACTATTTTATTCATTGCGCCTACACATGAAATATATTTTGCAAAACGCTTTCCCCCTCATCTTCTATGATCCCAATCTAGCTACTTGGTAAGATTCAGAGCCAATAATGAAACCCAATCACATATTATACTACTTTTAAAATTTTATTCTAGAAGTAAAATTGGTGATAAATGCTGGAAGATATCCGCAAAGTAGATTTATACTTTTGTACATTTTGCATATCTAAGGGCCAGTATGTCCTCTCTTTGGGACCAAAGTGGACCTGCAACCTCTGGCCACATCCTGAATCTTACTGATCTGGAGGAGCTTACTTATGCTGCTTAATGCAAGTTTAAATAATTATTTATAGAAAAAATCAATTATGTACACAAAAAAATGATATTTTCACAAGAAAGGTCATGAAACACATTTGGACAATAGTCTGTAAATGTCTATGATTTGGCATATTACTCAACTACTTCGACCAGCCGTGCCCCGCACATTGACTTCCTGCACACTGCTACCCCCTGTATATATAGCCTCCCTACTGTCACTTTATTTTACTTCTCTGCTCTTTTGTGTTTTCTCAACACTTTTTTTTTTGCTGTTGTTTTATTCTTTACTTTTTTGGTTTGAACAAAACGCACTGCTGGTTAAGGGGCTTAGTAATATTTCACTGTAATGTCTGGCACTTGTTGTATTCGGGAAGCATGTGACCAACAAAATTTGATTTGATTTGGATTGATTTTTGATTTAAGTATCATATTTGAAATAATATAAAGTAAATGAATATAATATAATACTCATTTTAATTAATAATCATTCAAGTATTTTTCACAGTAGTAACACCTACAGCTACGAAGCTGAATCGGTGAATTACTGGGTTTCACATAGCCAACCCAATGTATTATACACTTCTTTGGTTGTATTGTTTCTGATTCCTCTTCTTACCATTATTCATACTTCTATTCATATACCGCAGAAC
The DNA here is from genome assembly GCF_020615455.1 of Coregonus clupeaformis. Lineage (NCBI taxonomy): Eukaryota > Metazoa > Chordata > Actinopteri > Salmoniformes > Salmonidae > Coregonus > Coregonus clupeaformis. The sequence continues at coordinate 104,357 of NW_025534347.1, read as the reverse complement.
ACACAGATTCATAATGCAATGAGAAGTTTCTATCAAACACAGAAGCAACTCATGTGTTCGCATTCTAGTTTTTGTTCCTTTAGCTCCAACTATACAATAACAATGTATATCTATCCCTGTCTTCTGTAATACAAATGGTCCTAGGATGAGGGACAAATCAGGGTTTTCAAACGTCCTTTGTAGGGAAATGGATTCTAAACAATTTGGGTCTTCAGAGAGAATTGGCACAGGAGTCACTATAGGCCCCTGGAGAGGGCCAAACATGTTTGTGTGTCATGGGAGGAAATCACACCGCACTCCTGAGACAAAACACAATTTCATATTAATGAATAATTGAGACGGTTTAGAACTGAGAGAGGAGATGAATGTGACAGTTATTTATTTGATAATGTTAAAAGCTATTTTCGTTTTCTTCTTAACAATGATCGTGCTTCCCATTACTGGGTTTTCACCACAGCTTGTGGTTCTGGTATCAGATGGAATACGCCGATGGTAGCCAGTACAGTCGTGATATGCCACTAAATCACTTCTGTGAGTGTGATAAAACCCTCTTATTATGATGTTAACGGTATGGGCACAAGAAAGATTTGTACCGTATATGTGTTTAAATCTCTTTGACCCAATCTCGAGCACTTATGCTAAATTTTTAATCTCAAATAATTATTACAACTAATTTATAAGTGATGTAAAACTGTAAAAAAGAGGTTCACCACAACCCTTTAACATTACGAAAATCAACAACAAAAATAACTTATAAATATATAGATTTGATATACAACCTATTTTAGATGGGGGGTTAGACCTAGCTTAATATTGGACAGATTTGGTGTCTCACTGCACTTAAATGTTTGCATCTTTTCTAATCCCCCTCATGTTTTTTATTTTGATTGTTTTCCCCAACCCTACCATCCTTCCCCTGATTGTGAGTAAACTAACAGACATCACTACTTCAACTGCTTACTTACAGCTATTTTCTCTCACATGTATGGTACATGTAGTTAACTAATTGTATATATATATATTCCTAATTTCCTCTCTCTGCAAGTGCTGGATTTTCACCCACAGCAGCCAATGCACCATTCATTCGGATCTTTACTCTGCGATGTTCACAGATTAACCCATCTTTCCCAGTATAATATAATTTACCTATTTCCTTTTGCAGTACGATCCCTCATTTTGCTGTGATGTCTAATACGAGGCTTGAACCCTATTTGTAAAAATATTTACCAATATTCCCCTAAAAATAAATACTTTACTCAAGAGTATAATTATATATATTATTTTTTACAGTTTTAGCAATTCCGAAATTGTCCTGCATTAACCCCACATTCCTGTACATAGTATCCTAATTACAATTCCCCATCATCTGTCTGACTGTGTCAGTCCTAGTTAACCTGTGTCTCTGTAACAAGGCAGCGGCTGGTTTGTGACATGTGAGAGGAGGGACCGACGCGGAGCAAAGTGCCTTGGCTGGGGACAGGGAACTGGGACGGGAGAATGTGCGGAGCCCCTTATCCATAATAATGACCTTGGTTCTTCCACATAATTAAAGCTCTGGTGCCCCTCTCCTCTCCTGCGTAAAGGCAAGAGGGGATTCATTCACCACGTCTGTCTCTGGATCTCATCATAGCTAGAGGAGGTTTGGCTGGAAAAACGTATTCTGAACGTCCTTCTGGTCCATTATATATCATTTCAAAACACATCCCAAGTCTAAAGGAGAAAAAACTTCTCATTTTTAATGACACTTCATGAATTATTCATTTATTGTATACACTTGGTTCTTTCAAAGGTAGCTGGGGAAGCTGTGAAAGGTGTAGGCTTGAATCGTACTGGAGAGTCTTTTTTCTGCTAAGGAGGACTTAATGGTTAAGGCAACCACACCTGTTGGAGCACTAATGGAAATTAGCAGAAAAAATGAGTGAAAAATGAATGTATGTTCAGAGTGGGATACTTTTTTTATTTCCTTCCTTTTTGTTTTCTAGTCCTTCTCCCACTTCTCCCACTTCTCCCACTCCTCCCACTTCTCCCACTTCTCCCACTCCTCCCACTCCTCCCACTTCTCCCACTTCTCCCACTCCTCCCACTCCTCCCACTTCTCCCACTCCCGCCACCCTCCCACTTCCCTCCCACTCCTCCCCACTTCTCCCACTCCTCCCACTCCTCCCACTTCTCCCACCTCTCCCACTTCTCCCAATCTTCCCACTCCTCCCACTTCTCCCACTCCTCCCAACACCTCCTCCCACTCCTCCCCACTCCTCCCACTCCCCACCATACCTCCCACTCCTCCCACTTCTCCCACTTCTCCCACTTCTCCCACTCCTCCCACTTCTCCCACTCCTGCCACTCCTCCCACTTCTCCCACTCCTGCCACTCCTCCCACTTCTCCCACTCCTCCCACTTCTCCCACTTCTCCCACTCCTCCCACTCATCCCATTTCTCCCACTTCTCCCACTCCTCCCACTTCTCCCACTCCTCCCACTCCTCCCACTTCTCCCACTCCTCCCACTTCTCCCACTTCTCCCACTCCTCCCACTTCTCCCACTTCTCCCACTCCTCCCACTTCTCCCACTTCTCCCCACTTCTCCCACTCCCTCTCCCCACTCCTGCCACTCCTCCCCACTTCTCCCCACCCCTGCCACTCCTCCCACTTCTCCCACTCCTGCCACTCCTCCCACTTCTCCCACTCCTCCCACTTCTCCCACTTCTCCCACTCCTCCCACTCCTCCCACTCCTCCCACTTCTCCCACTCCTCCGACTTCTTCCCACTTTCTCCCACTCCTCCCGCTTCTCCCACTTCTCCCACTCCTCCCACTCCTCCCACTTCTCCCACTCCTGCCACTCCTCCCACTTCTCCCACTCCTCCCACTCCTCCCACTTCTCCCACTCCTCCCACTTCTCCCACTTCTCCCACTCCTCCCCACTCTCTCCCCACTTCTCCCCACTCCTCCCACTTCTCCCACTTCTCCCACTCCTCCCAATTTCTCCCACTCCTCCCACTGCTCCCACTTCTCCCACTCCTCCCACTCCTCCAACCTCTCCCACTTCTCCCACTCCTCCCACTCCCCTCACACCTCCCACTTCTCCCACTTTCCCACTCCTCCCACTTTCTCCCACTTCCTCCCACTTCTCCCCACTTCTCCCCACTCCTTCCCACTTCTCCCACTTCTCCCACTCCTGCCACTCCTCCCACTTCTCCCACTCCTGCCACTCCTCCCACTTCTCCCACTCCTGCCACTCCTCCCACTTCTCCCACTCCTCCCACTTCTCCCACTTCTCCCACTCCTCCCACTTCTCCCACTTCTCCCACTCCTCCCACTTCTCCCACTTCTCCCACTCCTCCCACTTCTCCCACTTCTCCCACTCCTCCCACTTCTCCCACTTGTCCCACTCCTCCCACTTCTCCCACTCCTCCCACTTCTCCCACTCCTCCCACTTCTCCCACTCAGTAACTTTTTTTGAACTATGTAATTGGAACGAGTCATAAATAAGAAAGAACACTGTATTGTGGGACATAATTCCTTAATAAGTATGTAACCTCCTTGGTGGACCTTTTGCTGAGCATCTTGCAGTATGTGTTCTGTATGTTTTAACTCTTCACCTGTCTGGCTAACTTTACTCACTGTAGGGAAGTAAGTGAGGAAATCCAACTTAATATGTTCACTAACATAACACAGAATAGCAAATATTTCCTAACAATGTCAATCGAAAATGTTGAAATTGGTCCATCCATACTTGCATATTCACTTTGGTCTTGAAAACTGTAATGCTCAAATGTATTCGTCGGTGAATTATGAAGTTGTTTGATTTTTTCTGCAAAATGTAATGAATTGCCATAAAGATGGCAGAGTGGCAGACATCATTGGTTTAGCAGTATTCACAGAGTTTTTAAATCTATATTTTAACACTGCACTAATAACTCAGCAAAATCTACTTTCTTCGCTTTTTCAAATTGCCACCCTATGGAGCTGGAATTGGGATATGTATAATGAGCAATGACCATACAAAAAGAGAGTAACGGAGAGAAATCACACCACAGCAAAGTATTAAATGGTAAGCTCATGGAGGCAGCCATCTTTATCAAGTCCGCCATTACACAATATTACGCGTGCATATACCTTGGGATAGTAGTACGCTATGGCTTCTTGAAATGCTGCAGTTTATAAAACCACTAATGATTATCTTTAATGCATGATTAATTAAGATGTCCTAAGCTACTAACTCCTTATTTTAATGTATTCTTGATATCACGCCTGACTTGATTGCTTGGTTTCGGTATCAAAGTTTAAAAACTCTAGACCTTGTTATAGGAGGGGTTGAATATGAATAAATCATTTTAATTGCAATTAATTAAGAATCACAAACCTGTTTTTTATCAACACCAACGAACAGAGCCTCATTACTTTATAAGGAATCTGTTGATTGTGGCGCTTCTACAGTACTATACACTGAGTAGTACATTATAACTCTGTTCTTTTCTATGACATGGACTACCAACAGGTGAAAGCTAGTCCTTATTGATGTCAGCTTGTTAAACCCACTTCAATTATTGTAGATGAGGGGATGATACAGCCTGAAGAAGGCTTATGCTTGGAATGGGGGTAAGCTAGAAGAAGAAACAGGCGCACCCGGTTTGTGTCAAGAACTGTAACGCTGCTGGGTTTTTCAAACAGTTTCCTGTGTGCATCAAGAATTCAACACCTCCTACAGAAGTGCAAAAGTTGGCTGGATGTCAATTGGGGGTGGACCATTCTTGAGTTACACAGCATCTTTTTGTCTTTCCCATTACACCTCAATGACACACATACACAATACTCATGTCTCAATTGTCTCAAGGCTTAAAAATCCTTTTTTAACCTGTCTCCTCCCCTTCACCTACAGTACACTGATTAAGCGGATTAACAAGTGGCTCAAGCGATCTAGCTTTCACCTGGACTCACCTGGTCAGTCCATGCAGGAAAGCAGCATAGATGTCCTTCATATGTTGTAATCACTCAGTGTATATCATAGGTCTAAAACTTTAAATGGAGAGATTGCAGCTTGCATATCTGACTAATAGGTGTCCCTGGCAAACCATGTAAACGTTATAACACGGATGTCAGCTGCCAGATTCAATGCTGATACTGATGCTGCTTGTTAGCTAATACAAATATCACTGTCACCACTACTACCAGTAGTACCACCTTCAGTGATATTAACAACCACAATGTTGCTCACTAATTAGATTATTATTTTGATAAGATATGCATCTTTATTTTCCTGTCTATTTACTGTCTGTGACAACATTATAGACATACAAAATGTATAAAACTAATAAATTGTTCAATACAAGCTCACTACCAAAGTAGGAAATCATTCATTGTTAAATTTGATTTGATTTCTTAGCTTGATATTGCTTGATAATGGACAGCATATATTGTTATTATAGTTGAAGATTTTGTTTTACTCATTACTCTGTAAGACTATTTCTTCACATGTTCTTAGACATGAAAAATACCAAACATTCTGTAGGCACCCCTTGTGTACTCCTGAATGCAAATGGTGGCGGTAAAGCCTCCGAAGTCCAAGGGCGAGGGATGCATACATATGCGTTTAATAAACATACACAAATTAGATAACAAGTGTACTGAGTAGAAGGACTGCAGGATCTTTTTGATAGCAAAACCAGCAATACACAGAGGATTCTAACAGGCTGGCTTTTCTGTCTGTTGTTGACACCATCTGGCCCTATACACCACATCCCTTAGGCTGGCAACCAACGACTTTCTTTTTTTTTTTTTTTTTTTCTCTCTCTCTCTGTAATTCACTGACCCCAACCCTAGAAGCCCCAAGTAGCTTGGAGGTGGATAATAGTGTACTCTCCTTTCTTTTCCCCTCTCTTCCGCCTCCACCTCTGCAGTTCATCTCAGAGAGAGAGAGAGAGAGAGAGGAGAGAGAGAGAGAGAGAGAGAGAGAGAGAGAAGACCCAGGCCTGTGGGATAAAAAGGCAAAAGAGGTAGAACCTTCCATCCCCCATCATCCTGCCCTCCAGGAGAGGACCAGTGAACGAGGGGATGAACGAGGGATGAACGGAGGGATGAACGGAGGGATGAACGGAGGGAGGAACGGAGGGATGACCGGGAGGATGAACGGAGGGATGAACGGAAGGATGAACAGAGGGATGACCGGAGGGAAGTGAACGGAGGGATGAACAGAGGGGGATGACCGAGGGATGAACGGAGGGATGAGCAGAGGGGGATGACCGGAGGGATGAAACCGAGAGGATGGTGTGCCTGGTAGGGTGCTGTGAGATGTGAGGCACATTTAGATGTTTTTTTGTGGTTAAAAAGCTGTTGACATTTTTCCTCTCTCTCTATCTTTCCCCTTTTTGTTGCTTTGGAGAAAATGCATGCAAATATTGGCACACTGTTCAAAACAGGGGAGAAGCATTCAAAATGTGCTGCACAGGTTATTTGATTTATCACCTGGGCTATTTTGAAACCAAAACAAAAGCGAAAGTGACTCCGGCAGCAAAGGTAAAAAAGGTTGCATACTGTCACAGGTGTAGGATATCCAGTAGAGCATCCATCTATGCACCAATCCTAAACTGTCCATTACTAGGGTGTTCTGTTCACACCTGGCACTGGAAAAACAAACCAGGTTTAGCCATGACTTCTCCTGTGATATGCTGGGTGATCCACTGGGAAACTAAGCGTTGTTAACGGGTTGATGCATGCAAATTAACTCCTCTTCCCCATGAGCTCCCATTTCTCCTCTCTCTCCCCTTCTTCTTTTTTCTCCTTCTATCCAGTATTTCCTTCTTCCGGAATTTGGCTGAAACACAGCACATCTGTGTAGTCACGCTGGGGTAGAGGAGGGGAGATATGGAGAGCGGGACTCTTTTTCCTGGGAGCTCCAGTCCGCGCTTGATCCAGGCAGCGCTGGGAGGGCACGGCTCGCCCAGGGAAGGCTCCGGGCCCTGGCTCAGCCACAGGCAGGTAGAAGCCCCGGACCCGGGAGGGCCCAGCCCAGCACATATAGGCCGCGAGATCAGCCTAGCCACTTCCCGACATGAGCCCAGGACCGTCCTGGACCCCCCAGGCAGGTACAAGGGGGAAACGGAGGGACCAAAGCAGGCAGCAAGCAGCTGCCCCAGGGGGAGAAAGAATTGTAAAAGATTACACATAGGATCTTGCAAACACTAAGGGAAACAATACATAATGAATTGCACAACTCCTAAGTGATGTACAGTAACACCAACACTGTATGATAGGGGATAGCACACTTGTTTAATCGCTCCACTGTAGCTGTTTTTGTGAGAGTGGATTCTTTTCTGTGATACTCCTGCACTGCCTGGTGAATTCTCAGGCATCTCCTTAGTCGTGTGTTCATTAGGCACACTGGAGCAAAACAATTTCCCGGATTACCTTGTTGTTTCACTACATTTTCTTCCACTTTGTGCCTACTGAACATTTCACAACCCTGATTTGCTATTCCATTAAACCAGAAATGTGGAGCACACTGAGGCCACATCTGAGGGCTGTCTCTGGGGAATCATCCTTTTTGAGTCCTATGAGCCTATCTGAGCAGAGGTTAGTGTCAATACATAGGGAAATATGGCAATAAGTTGCTTGAACCCTAGACACATTGGCGAATTGGAAATATATTAAAACGCACCAGAGAAGTGTTAATGCAATGTCGCCATGGTCAGTTAGTTTCTCGAAAAGTGACAAACCTAATAACACAATAGGATAGTATAGATCATTATCATAACTGGGCCTTTGACCCATTCTGGTTTGGAATGTGATTTTTTGTTCCAAAGGAGAACAATACACTGTCCTCAGCTGGGGAAAGCAGGGCTAAGAGAGTGTTTCAGCACCCCCTGAAAATCACAATCCACATTTAAAAAATACAACAAAAATACTTTCCCCCTACACAAAAGTAGTGCACTGGTCCGTACTGCTTGAATTTTACATGTTATTTTCATTCATGAATTCTTTATATTAATGTCTCTATCCAGTCAGTTGTTTGGCTGTTTGTTCAATACATTCCTTAATACACACTGGTTGGAATTCACACTTGCAATAATGTGCACAAGAAACAGATAGGCCTATCATTCAATTCTCTAATAAATCATTTATCTGTTACAAAACTTTTGACATCCCCATTGCTGGAACCTGAATATAGTTTTTAAACAGGCTTGGATCCGACTATCGTGCTTTAGGTGTTTAATGTAACGAAACCAAGGCCCCCAGGACTCACTATTGCTGGGCTTCTATTACACAGAAACAGACATACCATTTTATCTGCTCTAAGCCAGTACACTGGTACACCATTCTCCTCTGACAGAACGGACGCACGTATTTCTCCTCTGACAGAACGGACCGCATCATTACTTCTGACAGAACGGACTGGTACCATTCTCCTTTGACAGAACGGACCGCACTCATTCTCCTCTGAGCAGAACGGGACCATACCATTCTCCCTGACTGTAAGGACTGCATTTAATCCTCCTTTGACAGAACGGACCGTACCATTTCCTCTGACTGGAACGACCGGCATCAATTTTTTGACAGAACGACCATACCATTCTCCTCTGACTGTACGGACTGTACCATTCTCCTCTGACAGAACGGACTGGTACCATTCTCCTGACAGAACGAACTTACCATTATCTGTGTGTACCAGACACAGAATGGGCTCCTGTGGTAGAGAACCAATGGTGGATGGATACTAGGCTACAATTCTCCAGAGGGAGAGGAGTTGGACACAAATGAGACATGCTCCATTTTGGCTGTGTGTCACACATAACAGTATGAATGAAGGGGATTCTTGCTTCTGTGTAAGTGACTAATCAAACAGTAGAGTAGTATTGAGACAGTAGACATCAGTCATACATACCCTCCTTGACTACATGTAGTGTCTCTGAAACATTGGTAGTTGTTGGGAGGACTTCTGTTGATCAAACAAGGATTCATGTACATGTTTTATAGTGAATAGACCTAGATTACGTTGGTGGTTTTACAACATGGGGGTGGCCCTATATTCATGAGAGTGCTGGAGTGGCCATACATCCCCTCTTTCTACACAATCAACTTTCTATATCTTCAACATCCTCTTGTCTGCAAGGTATTCTCTTTTGTTGTTCACTGTGTGTGTGTGTGTGTGTGTGTGTGTGTGTGTGTGTGTGTGTGTGTGTGTGTGTGTGTGTGTGTGTGTGTGTGTGTGTGTGTGTGCAGGAGAGAGAGAGTGAAAGAGAGAGAGTGTTGCACCCAGGCTGAATGATTTTGGCACTAGAAGCAGCAAGTGTAACTTTTTAACACCTCTTATGTGGAACCAGACTGACAAGATTAGGTTAGTTGCATCAAGGCCCTTCAACGCTACTGCAGGCAGCCACACAGCAGTCAACATTGTGGTGTACCTTCTTTTTTTTCCTCCATAGGATATGTCTAATATTCAATAGGCTTGTACCAGCACCCTCTGAATCTTTATTTTTTTGAGTAAAATATGATTTTATACTGAGGGTTATTAACGCTAAAAACGCAATTTGTTCGATTACCTAAGAAACGTAGAGCAATTTTTTTGAACGAACCCAGAGCATCGCTATTGTGGCTAAAGTTGGTGGATCCCAGCGCGAGAGCAACAGAAGAGCGTCTGCGAACAACAGTTCACCAGCGCGTGAACAGGACTTATATTCATATGTTTGTAACATCTTCGGTGAACAACCCGCTATCAATTTACCCACAAAACATTATTCTTTTTCTCCACAGCTGAAATGCCCAACTGAAAAATCTGTTCACGCTTTTGGGTTCATATTTCACTTCTGGGGTCTATGCAAACAAACTAATAATTTACTACCTGTCATTTGCAAACAAATGTCTCCTATTTATTGTCAATATTAAACCAAAGGCTGAATAAATAAATATCATACCAAATCTAAAAGGAGTGATATATTGATTTAAAGACCTAAAATCGATAAGGAGCTTGTTACACTTGAATTGTCAAAAGCTGTGGAGTTTTTAGGCCAGGTTTTTTCGAGCCAGCGCAAAATTAGTCACAAATGAATGGGGCCTAATGTAACATATCAAAGTTGGCCACTAACAATGTCAACATATCCACCAATACCCATACCATGCATTCTTAGAAAAGGGGGATCCAAAACGTTTTTTGGTTCTAGGTACAACCCTTTTTGGTTCCAGATAGAATCTTTTGCGTTCCATGCAGAGCCCTATGTGAAAGGATTCCACATGGAACCTAAAAGGGTTTTTCAAGGGCAGGTTCTCTTAAGAGAGACAGCCTCAAACCTATTTAGGTTCTAGAAAGCACCTTTTTTTTCTAAAAGTGTGGTGTTTCATCAGTGAATCAGCTACCTAACCTCCAATACAGGCGAAAGAGAAAAAGCAGTCACCCGCTTGATAGGACCAAGCAGTATATCCCTCCTATTCAATGCTGTCCCTGACAATGTGACACAGATAAGACAACTACAGACAACTCTACCACACACTCACCAATGATATTAGAAAGTATTCCTGTTTGATGTGTTCCACCTCTCACCAGTTCATTTGCTTCACCATCATGAACAGTAAGAAATGCAACCGAACGCAAAACTACTCCGATGTGTGATCTCAATTTATGTAATACTAATTATGATCGATGTGAATTAAATTATAAAAACTGATGCATTAGAGCATATTAAACACTCCTCTCCCCACGAAGCTTACTAGACTGCCGGTTAGCACTGTAATTCATGCTGCGAAAGTTTGTGAGGAGAGAGAGAGAGAGAGAGAGAGAGAGAGAGAGAGAGAGAGAGAGAGGAGAGAGAGAGAGGAGGAGAGAGAGAGAGAGAGAGAGAGGAGAGAGAGAGAGAGAGAGAGAGAGAGAGAGAGAGAGAGAGAGAGAGAGAGAGAGAGAGAGAGAGAGAGAGAGAGAGAGAGAGAGAGAGAGTAACCTCAGTCCCCAGGGAGAAAGAGTGAATCAGGAGACTGATTGAAATGTGCCGAGACAAACAAAAATCTGTATATTTCTGTATATTCTGTGTTTTCAGAGCATCAGCTTGTATTTGGGTTGGTTGTTTGAGCGCGCCTCAGTGAGCTAATTGAGGGATTTGAAGTGGTGATGCTCGTATTAACAAAACTGGACATGTTATTGTGTGTCTGTCTGAGTGAGACCTTTTATTGGTCCTCATCTCTTAATAGAAAATGTTAGTACCTTCTTTGTACTTATAATGTCTTCTCAGAGAACTATAACTGGGGCCACTGGGAACCCCTCCCTTCTTATATTAACCACTTTGCTGATAGACACACACACACACACACAAAACACACACGCTGTTTCTTTCTAGTTGACAATATATATATGATAAATTGAATACATTTCACATTCGCTACTTAAGTAATTGAGTAGAGCCCCATCGAGGCCTTACCCTTTCACCTAAATGGCTTGCTAATTAATCTGCTATATTTATGCTGAACTAATAGTCACCTTGACAGATATCACCCCTTCATCTCTGGAAGGGTCTCTTTCAATGCTAAATGATTAGCTGGATTGACACCGCTGACTCCACAGATCAGGCATGTCCTGCTGGGGGACAAAAAGCCCGAAATGACTCTAACCGGGATGACTTAACTGAGATGTGTCAGTGATTCGAAGACAGATATGAGATATTTAAATGAGGTGTTAACGGAGAGGGACTTTGTGATGCCGGAATGTTAATGTTAATGTTCTCCGAGAAATAATCTTTGCCAATTTTTTTCTGGCCAAGAGTAATGGAGTATGGTTAATGTGAGCCTCTATGAATCAGGCTTTCTTTCTGGTTGACTGACAAGCACAATAGGAAAGTTAACCCTCACCAGGGGCCGAGTATGAAAGCCCTCAGAGTAGGAGTGACGATCTTGGATCAGGGTCCTGTCTATGTGATCTTATTCATTATGATTTAAAAGGCTAAACTAACCTCGATCAGCAATCCGACTCTGAGATGCTTGATACCAACAGCTTTTGTTTTATATACTGATGCCATACTCCTGTGGGATCACCCAAATGGGAATGCAATGGGGGATAGACTACAGTGACAATTATGTAGATAAAATCTGCTCTAGTTTTTAAAGCTTAGAGCATATCAATAATCTATACCTAGCTCACACATAGTTCTGGGGAACCATATGTTTCTTAGAGCTTGGTGAGAGCATGGTTGTCCTATGGTTATTATTTTGCTATACAACCTTCCCTCACAATGTTCTGGGAATGCTGCAGGATACCCAGCTAGCACATAACGCTCTGAGAACCATGTTTTAGGTGGGAATTTCGCACTTCCAGCATAACATTTCCTACAGGTGGTTCCCCATGATTCTATTTAAAGCAATGTTCTTGGAATGATCCAGAGAACGCCACGAAACAAATGTTCTTCTGTGGGAATTTCAGTGTTTCAGAATAACATTTTCTGCAAGTTTCTCATGGTTCTATTTGAAGCTATGTTCTCAGTACATTTAGAAAACTTCCATAAAAACCACAAGAAAACATTAGTAACATCAAAGGACATTTAAGAATGCTAAAAAAACATACATTCCGTTAGCATCATAAAAACTCTCTTATCCCTCTATCTTGTTAAGTGTAAGCTCAGGTTTTCAGAATATTTAAAAAAACGTTTGTTTGACCGGTCAGGAAACGATGGCTTCGCTCCCAGAACCAATGGGACACCAAAAACGATGTTCTAAAACTTCCAAGGAAACCAAAATGTACTAGCTGGGTATGTATTCGGATATTTAATTCACCCTCAGTAATCTGGCAGGATAGTTTACTTGAAATGAGATGTTGGACATTTGAAATCAGATTGATAATAGATGTTCCCAGCCAATAGGCGCTATTAGGCTACCAAGAACCTAAAATGTTCCACTCCACCTCAGCACAAATGTAATGATTGCCAAAGTGGCCCATCACGCAGAAGTTAAAAGTGCCATTAGCAACCACTATTGCTCTAGCCACTGGTCCCTCCCAGACACTAGACTGGAAAAAAAGGCTTTACACAGTTCGCTTTGATAATATATAGCTTTTAAAAACATTCTTCACATGTCCAGTATGAGAAAGTAATTACAGTTCAGTCAGGTATATATTCAGGGTGTTTCTTTAGTGGCCCCAGACAGGAAAGAAACAGAACGCTTCAACCAAAGGCTGGAGTAATAATACATGGCTTGGGGGCTCCAGGTATGTCATAATGTCTCTGCCTTTAGTCACATCTACCATTATTGCTCAATATATAGATAAATGATGTATACTTAATAAATAGGAAGAAGCGTTTAAGAATTTATATTCAAGTTCATAGATGGCGAGAAACAGCGATATTGTGATATAGTGATTTTTGACTTTTGACCTTGGTCTCCGTGGGATGAGCTTCAATATCGAGCTGTTTAGTTATAGCTTAACACTTCAAAATCGATTCGAAAGCACGCCTCATTCTGTATTCAAGAAATTGATGCCTTTTGTTTTAAAATAAAATATGTTTTAAGAAAGGTGGGACTGGACTCTTTGGTTTGAATTAAATATGGTGCATAAGAAACCAAAGGCATCCCTAATGACTGGACGTATAGTTTCCCTTACTTACTCATATTCATATTTGTCCGATTTCTCTATTCATAAAAAGACTACTAGTTGTCCTCTGAGATTGAACTGGGAAAGATGGAGGGAATTAATGGCAGGTGAAATGTTGACAGGCAGAACGCAATGCCCACCTGAAAGGTCTCTAATGATGCTATACAGCTTTTCACAGAACCTCACAGCGTTACATGTAGGACCCTTTTTCTAAGCACCTTCTCCCAGCTGATATCGGAAAATGAATGGCCTGCTGCTTACTGGATGTATCCTCCATAGACTTATCTTTACATTACAGTCACTCTTATCCAGAAACAACTAGGGCTAATGCCTTCAAGCACATATTTCTCACCTAGTCGCCCTAGGGATTTGAACCAGTGACCTTTCGGCTACTGGGCCCAACACTCTAACCACTAGAAAAACTGCCACACCCAAGTGTGGGGAGTCTTAGGCTGATCCAGGCAGCATCTACTGATCCAATTACTGGTGGCTGAGAACACTAGGTCTACTGTTTTGACTGGTATACTGCTTTGTTGCTGACCGATGATCATCTAAAACCTAGATGTGGACCAATTGGATTGGATTGATTGATAGTTTGATTGATTGATAGTTTGATTGATTGATAGTTTGATTGATTGATAGTTGGATTGATTGATTGATAGTTTAATTTATTGGAGTCTTTTGATTGAGTGATTGATAGCTAGTTTAATTTGATTGATTGATAAGTTTTGATTGATTGATTGATTGATCATTTAATTAATTGATAGTTTGGATTGATTGGATAGATATATTTATTGATTTGTAAAAGTTTGATTGATTGATTGATCGTTTGATTGAGTGATTGATAGATAAGTTTAATTTGGATTTGTTGTTTGATTGATTGATTGATTGATTGATTGATTGATTGGATTGATTGAACCATATGGCCCACCAGACTGACATAGAGATTGTCCTTGGACACCATTAGGGAAGTTTGGAAAGTGTCAATGTCATATCTAATAACTGGAATAGACTCTATTTCAGTAGCAGTTTGCGTGTACTAGTCGCTGTTGTTCGCGACGCGGTACTATAATAGTGGTAGCAGTGGTACAGTAGTACTGCGTCATACAGTGAAGGAGTGCCTAGGTCCTATTGGAAATAGTGTTGTCTTTTTATCATGGTGTAACGTGCTGTAACAGCCCCTATGTCCCGCAACTCTTATTTCATTAATTTTTCCAATTATTATTCCTTTTCGCTTTCTTTTGACCGGCAGCAAAACTCACAGACCCAGACAGCTACTGTAAAATAATTAGCTACTCACCCAATATTGCGCCCGTGTAGTGCAGGAGCAGTGTCACTCTGCGGATTCTGACAATTTTGAATTACCTGAACAATACCTGAAGCAATTCTTTGGACCCATAATCTTCCTGCAAGACCGAATGAACACATCATTTAAGAAGATAGATAGGGGAGCAGGAGAAATACCCACGCCAAACAAGGCCCAGACATCCCCTGAGCCTCTCCTCTATGTGAAAACAGTACTGATTCTGATTCCTCTGGTACATGTAGGATATTGTGTGTGTGTGTGTGTGTGTGCGTGTAAAGTGTGAGCGGTGTGTGTGTGTGTGTGTGTGTGTGTGTGTGTGTGTGTGTGTGTGTCGCGCGTAGGGGGACCTCTTCTTTTTTCTTCCAATAAGTAATCAATGTGTTGTTTGAATGAGTTCATTTGAATGTACTCACACGCCTCCTAATGTTCATGGGTGGGAGAGGCATCGGTTATGCAGGAGTGTTATATGGCTTCGGTTTGGGCCACAGGGCTATGAAATTTTATGGAATCAAAAAACATGCATCAAAATAGGAGCGCAGGAGAATTACATTTATGAGTCTGTTCTTAGCTCTATGGGAGCCTATAGACTCTCATTGAGCATTGAGCTCGGACCCACATATGGGAGGATGGGATGTGTTTCTATTTCTAACTCCTACATACAGGAGGATGAGATGTGTTTCTATTTCTAACTCCTACATACAGAGGATGAGATGTGTTTCTATTTCAACCCTACATACAGGAGAGGATGATGATGTGTTTCTATTTCTAACTCCTACATACAGGAGGATAAGATTGGTTTCTATTTCTAACTCCTGCATACAGGTAGGATAAGAGTGGGAGTTTCTATTTCTAACTCCCTACAGACAGGAGGATGAGATGTGTTTCTATTAACTCCTACATACAGGAGGATGAGATGTGTTTTTATTTCTAACTCCTAAATACAGGGAGGATAAGATTGGTTTATATTTCCAACTCCTACACAGGAGGATAAGATTTCTTTATATTTAACTCCTACATACAGGGAGGATGAGATATTTCTAACTCTACATACAGAGAGGATGAGATGTGTTTCTATGTCTAACTCCTACATAAGGAGGATAAGACGCCTCAACACGTGAGGTTTTTGGTGGTAGAATGTCATAAATATTGGTTCTCATTCTCCTTTTTGTGGTTATTTGGCAAGCTGGGACCTCTCCAACAACGTAGTGCTTTCATATCATAAAGGGCCTGTGTTCTAAAATAGTAAAAACCAAGTGATGCAAAAGGGTGAAATACGCCATAATCTCCAACTCACTTGAGCCTGCTACTCCTCCCTCCTCTCCATCTCTCCATCCGCCTTGCCACTCTTCTTCTCTTTCCCTCTCCATCCTCTAACCACCATGCCACCCCTTCTTCTCCTCCCTTCTCCATCCCACCATCTGCTCTGCCACCTTCCTCCCTCTCCATCCCTCCACCCACCCTAGCCACTCCTCCTTCCTCTCCATCCCCTCCATCCACTTGCCACTTTCCTCCTTCCATCCTCCATCTGCTCTTGCTACCCCTCCTCCTCTTCTCTCATCCTTCTATCTGCCCTAAGCTACTTTCTCCCTCTCCATCCCTCCATCCACCTACCACTCCTTTTCATCTCCTTCCTCCATCCGCTTGCTACTCTTCCCTCCCTTCTCCTCCATCCCCTCCATCTACACCAAGCTACTCCTTCCTCCCCTCCATTTCCTCGTCTATCTACCCTGCTACTTCTCTCTCTATCCCTCCATTTACTTTTTATTCCTTTTTTCTTGCTCCATCACGCCTTGCTACTCTTCTTTTCCTCTCTATCCCCCCATCTGCCTTTGCTACTCCTCCTCTCTCCACCCTCTATCCACATGCCACTCTCTTCTCTCCCTCCATCCGCCATGCTACTCTCCTCCCTCTCCATCTCCATCCCTCACTTATCTCCATCTTGCTACTTTCCTCCTTCCATCCCTTCCATCCTCACCCCTGCACACTCTTGCTACCTCCCTCTCCCTCTCCATCCTCTCCATCCGCCATGCTACTCTTCTTCCCTCTCCATCCCTCCATTCGCTATGCCACCCTCCTCTCCATCCATCTTGCATCCCTCATTTCCGTTTTATAAAATGTGTGTTTTAGACTTAGAGAGTGTGTCAATTTTAAAGATGCCCCTTGGCTTTTATGCGGGAGACAGTTTTAAGGAAATCATTTTCTCACAAGAGGGAGGCTACAGTGCAGATCTGGTAGTGGTGGGTGGCCCATTTTGCTTGCATAAACTGCATATGAAATGTTAAATATTGTAGGCTTATACAATCTGACTTGAAAAGATCCCAATGAAGCTGAAGCTTCAATAAGAATGAATTTGAGCTCAATATCTTTTGTACAATGATTCAATAAGTTTGCTCTTTTCGGTTTAACACATTTTTCCAGAGCTTAGCCCATACAAGATGAATATTCTTTTTCTTGCCTCTTTTGGTTAACAAATATATATTAGAAGTAGATTAATGAAGGGGCTGACAATCTTTGCTATTGAAAAACAAATACATTTTGAATGCCATTGCAATTGATTGCGCCTTTCTATACGATTTCAAAACGTTGTCCCTCTTTCTCAGGCCAGCCCGTAGGAAACACCAAGTTCCAAGACTCTTAGCCTTATTCACTTTGAGCTTCTATTGACCATCACCTGGAGGGGGTGGGGGAAACCGGCCCGACGGCACAATTATCAGTGACTTGGGCTCTGACCAGTGATGCCAGCTGTTACGAGAAGGGGCACGTGGATATGGGAGCTGGGATACGCTAAGAGTCGAGATGGGAGACATCGGGAGCTCAGCAGGGCAAATGTGAGGCTTGTGTGTGTGTGCTTGCCCGTATATGTGTGTGTCTGGGGTTCTTATCAGTGGAAGCGAGTGATAGTGTCCTGCTGTGTGCTCAGTGCTCACACACACATCAGAGATCAGAGATCCATGCTACTAGCCCCACTCCAGAGACTTCAGCCTGGGTTTTCTACAATATTTACCCACCTACATGGTGCTTGTATCTGTCATTCACCCCCGGCTGGGAAATGGCTTCTTGAAGCTGCATATTGCCACTTATGAGCTAATGTAGCTCAGCATAATGAGCATTTGGGCCTTTGAACTTCCATTCTCCAGTCCAAACAGAATTAAATGAATGAGAAATGACAGCAGCTCTAATTGGTGTTGTAGGGGAGATAAGTGAGACTCCGCATGAAATTGGTGTAGCCTTCTTACTTTGGACCTTTTTTTTGTCTGTTGCAATTCTTTCGATCTCTAAGGACCCTCAATATTCATAACATATTCTTAATAATGTCTGTGTGTGTGTGCTTATGTGTGAACTTTAGCTAGCCGAGGTAGCTGGAAAGCTCTGGGGATGTTATGAGGCTGCTCTATCACCGGGCCGACCGGGTCAGGCCGGGGACGAGGGAGGGATGAGGCCGGGACCACCACTCATCACCTCCCATCCCCGCTTGCCTGCCTGCCGCCATCCCCTGGAGTGATTGGGCATATTACCCAGCCAGTGCAGGCTGCGAGCAGGTCTGAAATAAAAGAAGCCAAGGGCTAAGCCAGAGAACCACTTCAGCAGGCTCCTATAAAAGCTTCAATCATGGCTGCCGTGGATAAGGAAAAGTGGGGAAACTATGTGAGGATTTTGCTCTAAGATCCTTCAGCTTCTGAATGAAAGATAATTATATTCTGTATTGCCACTTGAGTGACAGGGGAGAAAGAATGGCACTCTACTTCCCTTATAGTGTACTACTTTTGACCAGGGTCCAAGGGCACTGCATAGGAATAGGGTGCCATTTGCGATGCACCCAGGCACTCTGACACAGCTCTGCGCTTGTAATAAGGTTCAGACAGGGTGGAGGGAGGGGAGCTTGCTATAACTGAAGCTCAGGGCTGTATGTATCCAGCATCTCAGGAGTGGGAGTCACCGAGGATCAGGTCCATCTAATTTTATTCACCTGTAGATCTAGAAGGAAGCTAATCAGATCCCAGATCAGCACTCCCACTCTGAGAGACTTGATATATACGGAGACACTTACTAAGATACGAGACACCCGTGATATATACGTGGATACACTTTGATACATAATGGAGACACTCTATATACGAGACACTTGATACATACGGAGACTCGATACATACGGAGACACTTGATACATATGGAGACACTTGATACATAAGGGAGACGCTTGATGGCAAGAGTGAGACGCTTGATACATACGGAGATGCTTGATACATAACGGGAGTATTACTGATACATACGGAGACACTTGATACATATGGAGATTACTCCTGATACAGATAGACACTTGATACATATGGGACATCTTGATGCATATATGGAGACACTTGCTGTACATATGGAGACGCTTGATAGCATATGGAGACTATACACACGGGAGATGCTTGATACATACGGAGCACTTGATACATACGAGACGCTTGATACATGCGGGACGCTTGATACATACGTAGACGCTTGACACAACTGGAGACGCTTGATACATACGTGAGACACTTGATACATACGGGAGACACTTTTAGATATATACGGAGACACTTTGATACATATCTGGAGACACTTGATATATACGAGAGACACTTGATACATACGGAGACTCTTGATACATACGGAGACACTTGATACATATGGAGACACTTGACACATATGGAGACGCTTTGATACATATGGAGTATCGCTTTGATACATACAGAGATGTTTGTACATTGCACGGAGACACACTTGATACATACGGGAGACACTTTGGATACATATGGAGACACTTGCTACATACGGAGAC
Source organism: Coregonus clupeaformis (assembly GCF_020615455.1). Lineage (NCBI taxonomy): Eukaryota > Metazoa > Chordata > Actinopteri > Salmoniformes > Salmonidae > Coregonus > Coregonus clupeaformis. The sequence goes on along the minus strand of NW_025534347.1, from coordinate 84,684 downwards.
ACTTTGATACAGATGAGACACTTGATACATAAGGGAGACACTTGCTACATATGGAGATCGCTTGATACATATGGAGACGCTTGATACATACGGATGCTTGATACATACTGGAGACACTTGATACATACGGAGACGCTTTGATGCATACGCCGGACGCTTGATATACGGGAGACGCGATACTTCCGGAGACGCTTTTGATAACGGAGAATGCTTGAGCAGCATACGACACACTTTGATAAGCATAGCACATTGATTTCGACATACGGGACGCTTTGATAAGTACGGAGACGCTTGATACATACGGAGACACTTTGATACATACGACGCTTGAAGATACACACGGAGACGCTTGATACATACGATTTGATACATACGGAGACGCTTATGATATATACGGGAGACACTGGATACGATATGGAGACACTTGATACATAAGGGAGACGCCGATACATATGGAGACGCTTTGATACATACGGAGATAAAGCTTGATACATACTGGAGACATTGATACATACGGAGACGCCATACATACGCCGGAGACACTTGATACATAATGGGACGCTTTGATAAGCATACGAGATGATAAGCATACGGAGACGCTTGATATCGGAGACACTTTGATACATACGAGACACTTGATTACTGATACTGGAGACGTCTTGATACATACGCCGGAGACGCTTTGATACATACGGAGACACTTGATATATAATACGAGACGCTTGATACATACGGAGACACTTGATACATATGGAGACGCTTGATATACGGAGACTACTTGATACATATGGAGACGCTTGATACATACGGAGACACTTGATACACCACGGGACGCTGATAAGCGATACCGGAGACGCTTGACACATAGATGACGCTTTTTGATTTACAGAAGGAGACGCTTAATACATATGGAGATGCTTGATACATACTGGAGATACTTGATACATACGAGACGCTTGATACATACGAGACACTTGATACATATGGAGACCCTTTGACACATTATGGAGACGCTTGATACATATGGAGACACTTGATACATAAGGGAGACGCTTGGATGTTACTATGGAGACGCTTGATACATAAGTGGAGATGCTTGATACATACTGGAGACACTTGATACATGTCGGAGACGCTTGATACACATACGGAGACACTTTGACATACGGGGACGCTTTGATACATACTGGAGACGTTGAAACGATACCGAGACGCGATACATACGAGACACTTGATACATACGCGCTTGATGTATAATGGAGACGCTTTGATACATACGGAGACGCTTTTTGATACATACTTTAAGACACTTGATACATACCGATGGACGCCTGATGTTACAACGGAGACGCTTGATACATACGGAGACGCTGATAACGGACGTTTGATACATACTGGAGACGCTATGATACATATGGGCCTCCAACACTGTTTTTCATTGTTCTTTCTAATCAGGGATTGATGACGGGACACCACAGGCAAAACTTCACACAGCCGCCTACTTTTTGCAAAGTGGCTATCAACTGCATCTGTTTCTCCGTAATGGCTGTCTTTAAACACTGTATAAGCTATGTGTGACACATTGATTCCCAGTAAAACTTTTGGCACCAGTTAATCTGATCATACCTAGTAGCCTCATACCCTGGCCTTATCTTGACCCTCTGACATTGATCCGCAGCAACTTCTACTGGCTGATTGAGGATAGGGACAACGACGCATGAACACTCCCAGATGGTAGTCTTACTGTTGGATAGTTCCAAAAAGCTCATGCAATTCCCTATCCTTACATAGACCTGATTCATTAGCCCAGTCAAAGACAATCACTAAACTACCTTATCGCCAGCTACCAAAAACCCCAATTAACTTAGGGGCTCTCAACAAATGCACTTGTCAAAATGACATTTAACTCGCTTTCCATAACATGAGTTGGGAGTCTGTTATATCAAGGTGCTTTTTTGGCCCCGGCCTATACTTGTCTTATAATCACAGATGTGGTTGATCTTGACTTGAGCCACAGCTTCTCACTGTAGAAAATAATGAGCAACAGGAAAAGGTGGATTTTAATTGGCGGACATTTTTGTATGGTTTTATGGTTTTTTCATAAGGGGAAACCAAGTCTGAAAATGTCAGTGGAAATACACAAACTTGTAGCTTTTTAAACGCTCAAATACATTAGCAAGTTTAAAATCTCCTTTAAAAGTTTTGCAGCAGGGTGATTGAAATTAAGATCTCTACATCTGAAGTACTCTAGTGACTGATTTCATGGGTTTGGGGATGGGGATAGATGGCCCAGGGCAAATTATTCTAAGAGCTCCCCTGATGTCAGTGTGGGACCGCCTGCTACAACAAAAGGCGCAGGCACTAAACCGAGCAAAAGAAAAAGAAAGTACATGCGTGAGAGAACAGGTCCACCGAGGCAATGGCCCAATCTGCCTCAGAGGTTCAAATCCCCTCCACTGAAAAATGTAATAACACCAAGCACTCCAGAGCTTTCAAAGAGAGAGATGTTTAGAGAGGGAGGTAGGGAGGGAGGGAGGGGGGGAGAGAGAGAGAGAGAGAGAGAGAGAGAGAGAGAGAGAGAGAGAGAGAGGAGAGAGAGAGAGAGAGAGAGAGAGAGAGAGAGAGAGAGGAGAGAGACACACTTGAGCCTACCGTTTGGCACCCAAAACAAAGCAGCCACCTGTTCTAGTCTGTCTCTCTTGTGTTCCTGGAGAGAAAGAAAAGAAAAGCCCCCGTGATAAAAAGGGAATTAGAAGCTCTGGGTGGATAAAGCAGAGGGAGGGAGTAGGAGGGAGATCGAAGGAAGATCACCAGGGCTTCTAGTAGCCGTGGTAGTTGTTTCCTATAGATGTGCTGGGAGATTTGAGCATTAAGGCTGTAGGCTTAATCCTATCCATCTATCCTAAGCTGTGTGGTTGTTCCAAAATGGATGTTGAGGCTTTGGAGCTCATTGCGCAGCTTCCTATAGAATAGGTCTGGAACTAGTATTTATTCATGTCAAAGCAATCAGTGACTATAAAATCATCTGTTAAAAAAACAAGACTTACTGCATGAATTAGATAAATATTTATCAGTGATGACAGAGTTTTTAGTATTCCAAAGCAACAGAAAGGTTAGCTAAGCAGTTTCACCCTCTTCACGCCTCTCAATGCCTACTTCCTTTTAAGAGAGGGCACAGCATGGATCCACTATAAATCACATTTAGTACCTCTGGTATGTTAGGAGAACTAATACAGGATAGGCAATATTGTAATTGCCTTGTCATGGTCACTCATAAAAATTGTCGTCCTTGTCTCACATTTTGGAGGCTATTTTGTATTCCTACCACGTTCAAGTATTCTCGCTTAGCTAGATGTGGTTGTTTTACTTAAAATGGAAATAGTACTAAATAGTGAAATATATTTCAAGAAAGAGTTACATTTTCTTTATGGAATGTATTGTGTCTGGATATTGGATAACATCAATTAAGAGAACATCGTTTCTCTTCAACAATTCATCATGCGAATGTGACCTTCTTTGACGCTAAGTTGTTGGCGGGTTGGTTGAGTGTGTAAGCTACATGCTACTTATGACAGGAAAGGTCAAACTAATTAGCTCTTTGTACCTGCTGTTAGAGCCACTTCCTGGTTGTGACCACTGGGAGCCAGACAGGTTCAATTAACTCACTAATGTGGAATTTCATGCAACACAATTAAACTGTGATGTGACCCATGCCATGTTCCAATATGTTTCTTTTTCTATATCAAGGTAAGTTATTTTATTTGATGGGCACTTTCCTGAGTTGTGATGACTCATCGACAGGGTTCAAATTCATCAAATGCAGTGTGTACCTCAATCAGCAAATGCTAATTTCATTCTGCACAATTAAAAAGATGTAGACCTATGATGCCATATTCCTAAATCTCTTGCCATTTGCTACAAAAAAAGCATGTTCCTCTATAGGCCTGAGAATCCTAACTGGTATGTTTAGTTAAAGTGAAACAATGGCTATAATCAGTTTGGATTCCAGGCTACGTTGCTTCATTTACCAGACACTGAACCTGCATTCATTTGCCATCTAGCCCTTTACTTGAACGAGGGCCCTGATAACACACCATTAACATTAAATAGGCCCCTCTCTAACAAGTGAAGAGTGCACCTCCTATCACTTTACGCCGCCATTAAACCTCGGCAGACAGCGCCATAATCATCTTTGTTTAGCCATGTTAAATAAAGCATATCATTACGCCTACCGGCCACTAACAGTAGTTTAAAGTGGGCCATATAATTCTTATTAGACTATGTTGAATCCTTGAGCCCTTTGGATGATGTTCCTACTCGTGACACGTGATAGAGGGCGCTACTTAGCCATTTTTAAGAATTATTTCCAGGATTTAGCATGTATATGGTTGTTTTAATGCCCCCCCAACCCTCTATTCCTTAACCTCGGGAGAAATAGGGCCTCAGATGCTTCTATTCAGTGCTCCAAATCAGCAGCCCCCCACTCCCACATGACTTCCTGCCTTCATGTATTTAAAAAAAGAGAGAGGAAAACCTCTCCTCCATCTCAGCCTTCCTCATTAGAGTCCCGTTAGCTTAGTGGAAGTTGGTGCTAATGCGCAAGTTTAGCAGTTCAGCTCAGAGAACGCTTTTAAAGAGGTCCTGACACTTGACTGTAGGTCTGTGGGGTCTGGAGGAAGTGTGGGGGTTTAGGAGTGGGGGTAGGGGGTAAAGGGGTGGAGAGGGGTCCCAGCGTGTTGTTTGCCTGTTTTCTATCAGGAGTCCCCATCTCCCTTCATCCCCTTTGTGCTGAGGCTCTTCTCAGGCCGTCCTCAGAGGGGGATCCTGAGCACCTGCTGGGTATGAGTGCTATTTCCTCCTGCTGTCACCAGCACACTCACCACTTCCCTACCCCCACCCTCCACCGAGACCCCCATCCAACCCTCCTTCTAACCCCTCCATCCACACTCACTGGCAGTCCCATCTCATCCGAAAGCCCTCCCTCCCTCCTGCAGTCCAACCCCTCTATTAATAGCATATGAACTGTTACCTAAACTCCAATGACAAAGTGGGAGCATACGCTGAAATATTCAGTGATCTTATGCGTGTACCGCCAGTGCAGAGAGGAGCGAGAGAGGGGCCTTAAGCTGTCCTTGGTACTAGTCACTCACTGACCACCTCTACTGTGGGGGGGAAAAATTGCTTTTATTACTGTCAAGAAGGGGAAAAAGGCCTTGGTGTCCACTTTCTCTTCCAGGAATTCTTAGCAGCATGCACAGCCACCCACTCTTGGTGCATAGTGTTTTATCATTGCACAAACAAATGGTCCTATTTACCAGCTAATGAGGGTTGGACAGAAGCACAGAAGCCAAAATGAATGCACTTTTCACCACGCTACTGCTGTTAAGCATGCGCTGGGGATAGTGTTAAGGTTATATAGTAACGCTGAATCCCAGCAAAGGGCAGGCTGGTATTAGAATACGATTTTGACCGGTTGTCCACGTTGTCATTACAGGGTATCAGCTGTCCACTTGTCAGCTTTGCAGGTATGCTTAAACCCATTTGTACACAGAGAGAGTAAGAGACTGCTGTATTTCTTGTTTATGAGCAACAACCATAGTGTGTTCATGTAGTTCACAGGTAGGCTTGAATATGTAGGTGGCGGAGGGCTGTTAACATGTTAATGAATCAGATGGGATGTCCTCTATCCTCACTCACTATTAACCAATCTCCAATACAGTGTGGCTGTGTGTATCATTTCACAACCACACATTGCGGAAATGACTCATTAACTATGGCTTGTAAATATCTCAGTGACAGACAGTTGTGGCAGATTAGATAGCAAATGTAGCAATTAACTGGAATTAAGCAAGTAGCTGGGTAATGTGTTTGTTTCTGTAAGTTGTTCAGTGTACAGCTTTCAGTCCAGTACTACAGGTACTATGTTGCTAATTTCACTCTTCACTTCCTGTCTTATTTGTACTGGCTGTGTAGTGGTTTAGTCTCACGTCTACCACGTTTCTGAAGTAAAATAATAAAATAAAAGACAAAGCTTTGAGGGTTAAGAAATAAAAAGGTGATACATGGAACATGTGGGCAGGCAGCACTATTCACAGAGATTTAACCAGTATCAGAGACAGAAGTATACTCTACATGATGCTCCACCAGAGAGGTGGAGAGGGGAGTTGAGAGAGAGAGAGAGAGGGAGAGAGAGAGAGAGAGAGGGGAGAGAGAGTGGGAGAGAGGGAGGGAGAGAGAGAGAGAGAGAGAGAGAGAGAGAGAGAGAGAGAGAGAAGAGAGAGAGAGAGAGAGAGAGAGAGAGAGAGTAGGAAAGATAGATAGATAGATAGCCAGATAGATAGATAGATAGATAGATACCTAGATAGATGGATAGATAGATAGAGAGAGAGAGAGAGAGAGAGAGAGAGAGAGAGACAGAGAGCAGAGAGACAGAGGAGACAAAAAAAGGAGGCATGTGGTCTTCCAGCTGACAACGACTCCAAAAACACACAGCCAGGGCAACCAAGTGAGCAGGCTCCGTAAGAAGCAATCTCAAGCTGACCCTGGAGTGCCCTAGCTAGTCTCCCAGACCTGAACCCAATAGAAAATTCTGGAGGGCTGAAAGTCCGGTACTGCTCCAGCGACAGCCCCCGGAAACCTGGGAAGGATCTGGGAGAAGGCCCAGTAAGGGAGGAGGCCAAAATCCCATGCGTGCAAACCTGGTCAAGACCTACAGAAACGCATGATTCTGTACTTGCAAACAAAGGTTTCTGTACCAAAATATTGTTATGCCTGCTTTTCTTTTCTGATGTATCAAATACTGTGTCATGCAATAAATACGCTAATTACTTCTTAAAAATCATACTAATGTGATTTTTCTGGATTTTTGTTTTAGATTCCGTTTCGCAGCTGAAGTGTACTATGATAAAAATTATGACCTTCACATGCCTTTCAAGTATGAAAACTACATAAAATCGGCAGTGTATCAAATACTTCTGTTCTCCCCACTGTAGATAGATAGATAGGGATAGATAGATAGATAGAGTGGATAGATAGATAGATAGATAGATAGATAGATAATAGATAGATAGATAGATAGATAGATTAGAGATAGATAGATAGATAGAGGATAGATAGAGATAGATAGAAGAGAGAGAGAGAGAGAGAGAGAGAGAGAGAGAGAGAGAGAGAGAGAGAGAGAGAGAGAGAGAGAGAGAGAGAGAGAGACAGAGAGAGTGAGAGTAGAGACAGAGAGAGAGAGACAGAGAGACAGAGAGAGAGAGACAGAGAGACAGAGGGAAGAGAGAGAGACAGCAGAGGGAAGAGAGAGACAGGGAAGAGAGAGAGACACAGAGGGGGAAAGAGGATAGAGAGACACAGAGGGGGGGAAGAGAGAGAGACAGAGGGAAAGAGAGAGAGACAGAGGGAAAGAGAGAGACACAGAGGGAAAGAGAGAGAGATACAGAGAAAAAGAGAGACACAGATGGAAAGAGAGAGAGACAGAGGGAAAGAGAGAGAGACAGAGAGAAAAAGAGAGAGACAGAGGGAAGAGAGAGAGAGAGACAGAGGGAAAGTAGAGAGGAGACAGAGGGAAAGAGAGAGACAGAGAGGGAAAGAGAGAGAGAGACAGGAGGGTAAGGCAGAGGAGATGCAGAGGGAAAGAGAGAGAGACAGAGGGAAAAAGAGATACAGAGGGGAAGAGAGAGAGAGAGCAGAGAGAAAGAGAGAGAGACAGAGAGGCAAGAGAGAGAGCAGAGGGAAAGAGAGAGACACAGAGGGGAAGAGAGAGAGACAGAGAGAAAGATAGAGACAGAGAGGGAAAAGAGAGACAGAGGGAAAGAGAGAGGCGAGGGAAAGAGAGAGACACAGAGGGAAGAGAGAGAGGGGGAAAGAGAGAGACAGAGGGGAAGAGAGAGAGACAGAGGGAAAGAGAGAGAGACTCAGAGGGAAAGAAAGAGAGAGAGGGAAAGAGAGCGATAGAGGAGTGTACAGGGGCTCTGCCTCTGAGGAGGTTGCTGCATGGGGCTTGACAGCCAGGTAGATTGCATCTGACATAAATCCCAGAGATGAAAGGAGAGCCGGACAGCTGTCCGGATGCACCTACCTCTACACAAACCCATGCGGTTGCACTCCACCTCGCTGCCGCTCACTCCTCCTCTTCCTCCCCTTCTTTTTACCCTCCATCTTCCTCTTTCAACCCTCCCAGAGGGTTCTCTCCTTTCCTCTCTCTCCACCTCTCTCTCCTCTCTTTTCTCCACTCCTCCTCTGGGATTTACGGTACCTGGTCTGGGCCCTCCTCGTCGGCTCTTACACTCTGAGCCGAGGAGTGACTGGGCTGATCTCCCTCTCCTCCTCCTCCGTCTCTCTTCTCTCTCTCTGCCCTCTCTTCTCCTCTTTCCTCCCCCTGCCCTCTCTTCTCCTCCCTGCTCCCTTCCTCCTCTTTCTCCCCCTCTTCTCCCTCTCCTCCTCTGATCCTCTCTTCTCTTCTCTTCTCCTCTCTCTGATCCCCTCTCTTCTCCTCTCCGCTCCCTGCTCCTCTCTTTCTCCCTCTCTGCTCCTCTCTTCTCATCTCTTCTCCCTCTCTGCCCTCTCTCTTTTCTCCTCTCTTTCTCCCTCTCTTCTCCCTCTCCTCTGCTCCTCTCTCTCCTCTCTCCTCTCTTCTCCTCCCTGCTCCGTGCCTAGCTGTGCCTGGCTGTCATTCCCTCGCTCAAGCCCGCCGCCCTGCTCCTCTCCCTCAGCGCCACACTGCTTGTTTCTTTGATGTCAATAACTATTTATTTGTTGCCTGGGACGGCAGGTAGGCAGCCATTACATCTGACCTCCCTGTTTCATCAATTATGGATAGATTGGCTGGATGTGAACATCTGCAAGAGGGAGCCTTGCTGTTGAACTAACCTCCTGGCTGCATGGGATTAGATCAAGTATTAAACTGTTGTTTATTGTCAGGCCAAAATCCTCTACTGGGTTGATAAAAGCCAGAGGAATTCCTATTCATTCCTCTATTCATCTCCCCAAGCAAGACAACTCTATCAGCAAGACACCTTAAAGTGTGTGTGTGATGTTAGATGACATTTATTATTTTACAGTACTATGATTACTGGTTGTTATAACGCACATGATAAAGGCTCCTGGTGACCCACAGTGTTTAGTCAATTGTTCTGTCGTGATGGAAAATGAAGAACAGGATATAACTACTCTGATAGGACTAACCACGCTGTGTGTGTGTGTGTGTGTGTGTGTGTGTGTGTGTACCTTGCAATACCTTGCCAAAAGCCACCTACTACAGGAAAATGGTTCAGTGCTCACCTCAACACAGAGAAACACCACCACTGAGCTAGCTTATTAAAATGATCCAGGGAACACACACAACCACACACACACATTGGCAGCAAGCAGAGATATATCTTTTTAAAACACTTGCTATATTTATTTTTAAAACTTACCAGATAATGATGTTTAAAAATTGAATTATAGATGATAAATTGATTTTTTTACTTGGCTAACATATACACAGGCAACATGTTAAGGGCTAGACGGGAAATGGAATGGGCAGTATATGGCTGATGCTGGGATTAAGGTCAGTGTGGTGCTTGTTGGCTTCTGGATGATTCCTATTTTCACATATTCATGATCCATTTGATCGTTCCATATGACAGATTATATTCACACTTTGTTAGTCTGCTTCAATATTTATTAATTGTGTCATTTATTAAAACCATGAAAGCTGGCGTGAAGGTTTGTGGTGTATATCTAACGCATTGTACAGTAGGCTAATCTAGTGTTTGGGTGTACCAGACCTCATTGAAAGTGTCACTTTAAACGACTAGAGAGTACCAATTTATGGTGTGTCTGTATATTATGTTGAAAATTAAGGAAACTTTTTTCCCCATTGTATTTTTGGTGCTTTTGAACATACACTGTAATGTAGTCTCTTGAATGCACCTGCCTTGGTAATTAGAATGTAATGGGGTAATCTATATAACATGGTTCAACCCTAAACATAGCTCATCACAGAGGCTATATTATCCCCTGCGCGTTTCTTTTGTATTATTTAACAGAATTAATCAGCATGTGGCAAGCCCTCATCACCTCCATTTTTAGATAATAACAGTTTGAAAATCACATTATCATAATTTGTGGGCAGTTTAGAAGCCACCACACAGCACAGTGGAAGGCAAACAGACCAGTGACTGGTTCTGCCTGGCTTCCTTTGGATTTGGGGAGATGAGATGATAATTAGGATTTGATTGAGTGTTGTGTAGTGTAATTTTGTAATGTTGTTTCAAATTCTGACATTTTGGGATATTTGAGGAAACCCTGACAAATTATTGTCTAAATTTAATTTTATTCATCACATGCTTAGTAAACAACAGGTAAGACTAACAGTGAAATGCTTACAGGCCCCTTCCCATCAACACAGAGAGAAAGCAGTGTAGGAGAAATAATAGAAAGTAAAAACATGTAATAATAAAAGTAATAATAGATACACAATGAGCAACAACAACTTGGCTATAAAACACGGGGCAATTGTACCCAGTCCATGCAGAGGTACTTGGGGTAGATATGTAAATAAACAAAATAAAGGGAGTAGGCAACAGAATAGATAATAAACAGTAGCAGCGAATGTGATGAGCCAAAACAAGGTAGTGCAAAGTAATAGTAAGACAGTCTGGGTAGTTTGTTCGGTTAACTATTTAACTAACTATTTAGCAGCAGTGGCTTGGGGGTTACAGCTGTTCAGGGTCCTGCTGGACCTAGACTGGAGTGATGTGTAACTATGTTGATGGTAGTTGAACACGAACAGTAAGAATTAAACGCTGCAAGACAAGTCAACATTTTCTCTTATGAACACAGGCTGCCTCCTAGCAGAACCACACCTGATTAGTGATGAAGGTATTGGTGATTAGTGGACCAGTTGAATCAGGTGTGTTAGGCACTGGAATACATCAAACAAGTGGACAGGGCTGCTGGAAGTGTGAAACACTGACTCCATACAGGTACCTGAAATAGCTGTGATTCAACATTTTTAGTGTTAAAACATACAATATATTTCCATATCTAGTTTCGCATTATAGAGGGCTGTCTCTTGCTCTCTATGCTTCTAAGGTTTTCTTTCTGTTGTCAAAACCCCCTCTCTAAGCCTACCAAAGGCACCTGCTCAGCCTGTCAACTCCACTTCAAACCGACACTCACAGCATTTGAAGCATTCTCCCACTCCCCAAAATAAAGATATGATATTTCATATATCCCACAGTGTATCCAAACTGTCCTATAACCTGAAACCATTTTCATGAATGTCTTCTTTGATAGGTTTAGTAGCCCGTCAGTGATGTGAACCTCTGTCAAAACCAACAGGAACTGTTTTTTCCCCAACATTTTGTTTGCTTCCCAGGCTTTGAACAAAGCTGATGAGTGAATAAACTCTCCTGTGTGCTGAGAGTCAAGGGGCACCGTGCATCAAAATACTAACACAGGTTGGAAAGGAAAGGTGGCAAAATAAGGTCAATGTCACCACTGCATTATTAAACATTTCCACCGTTTATCTGTTTCGTCCATTAAAACTGTTTTCTGCAACTAAGATAATGGAATTTGGCTACTCCTGCTATCAAATATTAATACAATTTCATTACACGTGGCAAAGCAGAGAGAAACCAGGTTGTTCACTGGCCTGTTTTGTTGTCTGGTTCTTCTGTAAACACTATTAGTGGAAACAGCCGGTAAACACTAGTAGTGGAAACAGGCGGCAAAACACTAGTAGTGGAATGCGGCTCTTCCTGTAAAACAGGCGGCAAAACACTAGTAGTGGAACGAGTTCTCCTGTAAAACAGGCGGTAAACACTAGTAGTGAAATACGGCTCTCCTCTAAATCAGGTGGTAAACAGTAGCAGAACGCAGTTTCCAAAACAGGAAGTGTAAACATTAGTAGTGGAACACGGCACCTCTGTAAATCAGGTACTAGTAGTGGGAACATAAGTAAGTACTAGTAGTGGAAACAGGGCAGTAAGTACTCAGTAGTGGAACACTGCTTTCTTGTAGCAACATTGTATGTAAATACTAGTAGTGGAAACAGGCAGTAAGTACTAGTAGTGAAAACAGGCGGTAAACACCAGTAGTGGAACAGGCAGTGTTAATTAGGTAGTTGAAACAGGCGGTAAACACTAGTAGTGGAAACAGACAGTAAACATCAGTAGTGGAACAGGCGTGTAAAATACTAATAAAGAAACAGGTAAGTAATAGTAGGGAAACAGGCAAACACTAGTAGTGGATCTCCACTGGTAAACATCCTGATCCTCCTTGCTTGTGCCTTAGTTGTCAAGCATGATTAATGGGACTTGTTGGTTTGCTAGAATCGTTGATCTTATTCATCTTCATCTAGATCCTCAGCATTATACATGTTACGATCAGTGCTCCACAAAGGCAGCTAAACAGTAAAGCAAAGGTAGTAATGATGAACAAAAAGTTTCAAAGATTTTAAACTCTAAGTCGTGATAAACTCTCATTTATTCCAAAACGTAATATTCTTGCTTGTGAATCCAATAGTAGTTAAGGTTAATGCTGTTAACATAAGACTTAATAGGTAACCTATCAAAAACCTTTGGATCGAATAGATTGAATTATAAATGTTATAAATATGTGTACTTGTGAATTGTATTTACGTTAGCTAGTCTCATTATGATTTGATTTGGATTTTATTCTGTTGAAAATCGCCATTTTAATACTTGTAAAGCATTTCACATATTTAAGTACACTGTCCTTAGTTTATATTTTATGAGACTTCTCCCTAACCTGCAAACAACGAACACACTTTAAAAATTATGATGAAAGCAACTGCTGAAAGAACAGGTGACTAGGTTAATAAAAGACAAGCACAAAAACTTGTCAAAATCAATTAAAACTGTATGCCCTTCATGGCCTCAACATTAAAGGCAGTATTGGTAATATCTCTTTAAATAATAGACAGTCAAAGAATTTGCAATTGTGCTACTAGACATCTTTTGCACATGATCTAAAACCCAAATCTGTCCTTTTTGTCCTTAAACCTTCTGGTTAATCTAACATCCTAATGAAGCCAAATGCCTTCGCATGAAACAGATCAAAACCCCGTCCTCCTACCACCCTCTCTAATCACCAATATGGCCTCTGTGTCTTATTAGGCAATAAATAAGCTGTGGTGTCCGTTTCTCCTCCATAGGCCACCGCTGTTCAGTTAGGCGCATTGTAAAATCATCTCAAGTGTAATGCCTCAGATTAGCATACTATCAAAAACTTATACACCATATGGCAACGCTCTCATAACGCCTTCAGCCAGGGCCCGCTTTATCGAGAGTGTCTCGGTCTTTCCCGCTGCCATTAGCGTAGCATTATAGCTAGCTACAGGCAGGCTATAGCAGTACCGGCTGCTGCAGCTAGTTGTAGCATTATAAAGTTAGCTACAGGCCGCCATATAAGTACCGCCGCTGCCGCCAGTATTAGCATTATAGCTATTGTTAAAGTAAGGGGTGGCTATACCAGTACTGCTGCTGCCATAGCTGCAAGCATTATAATATCTACATTCAGGCCATAGCAGTACTGCTACTGCTAGCGTTAGCATTAACAGATGCGTAAGTATAGAGCAGCAGAGCAGGTACAGGGGGTTTGGGACGGCATCCCATTGCGCTAGCTACCCTGTCAGGAGGCATTAGGCGCAACGCTTGATTAATGCTCTTAAGTGATTGTGTGAATAGCACTCAGGGACCTGGAGGAGGGAGAGACAGGGAGAGGAATAGAGAGATAAGGGAGAGGAATAGAGAGAGAGAGAGAGAGAGAGAGAGAGAGAGAGAGAGAGAGAGAGAGAGAGAGAGAGAGAGAGAGAGAGAGAGAGAGAGAGAGAGAGAGAGAGAGAGAGAGAGAGGTTATCACCCCACAGAGGAATGCCTGAACAGTGAACAGCAGCTTCTGAATGTCAGCCTGGGTGATAATGACTATGGGTCCTCCTTGTGTCTCCAAAGCGGTGGTTATTTCTGTGTGTGTGTTCTAAAGTGTGTGGTGTGTGTTTTAAAGCAGCTGTGTGTGTGGGGTTATTTGTGTGTGTGTGTGTGGTGTTTTATAGGTGTATTTCTCTGCTTCTCGGCTACAAGTGGCATTGTTGTGGGTCTGCCTGCCTGCCCGCCTGCTCCCAACTGGCAGCTAACTCCAGTTATTGTGACCCATGAATTATTGATTGACTTATAATAGGAAAATATACTACATGGGCAGATCACATCACATCCTCCCCCTCTCACCTCATTGGAGTGCTATGTGATTCCATCTGTATCACCAAAAGAGATATGCATAGGTTATGAATATCCTTGAAGTATTGGTTCCTCACTACCCCCCACTTCGCTGTATTTCGATCATCCTTAATCTTAGATGTAACATTACATTGAAAATATGGTATATCTGTATTAATGGGTTTGATTGAATTCCAATCAAGTCTCAGTGACTGAAAGGGATCAGATCGAGTCAATGAGATCATCGCCTGGCTGTTGATCTCAACAATATAATGCAAATATTAGGTAACACTTTATTTGGATAGTCCATCTGTAGATGCTCTGTAACATTTCCAACTAATCTATCTATTGATGATTAACCTCAGCCTTAACTCCTTATCCTAACCCTAAACTTAAGCCTTACCCGAACCCTAACCCTAACCTTAACCCTACCCTAATCCCCTCTTTTTAAAAACCTAACCCTAACCGAGCAGCAGTTGTTTATCAACAGATAGTTTGTTGATAGATGACCTCTGTAGAACATCTATGTGAACCCAATATTATTTATGACAACCACTTCTGAACCCTCCCAGCAAGTAATCACACCATTATTTCCATTTCATCCCTTTGCTTTATAACAGGTTATCGTCTCTGAAGCACTACACCCATGTGTTCTCATGTTCAAATGGAATCCATCTGCTTAGCTTGTGTTCTTTCGTAACAGTCCCCCTCCGCGGGGCTTGGACTCGACAAAACCAAATGCCATGTTTAAACTGAATCAAATTTTCCACTTGTAGGCCTTGTTGCTTTCATCCACAACCTGCCCTCCTGTCGCTCGCTCCTCCTCCACACTTAGCTTCACTGCCGCATATACAATTAAACTTGTGCACCGTTCATTAGATTGACTCCGTGGCTCCACCCACAGGAGCATCACCTCAAAAAATGACTAGCGCTGTAGTAATTGCATGGAGCTGTGTTTATATTAATTCATGAAACGGAGGGCCGCCGCACTGCCAGCTTCCTATCGTCACTTCCACCTGTCACCCATTCCATTTACCGTCAGAGATGAAAGGAGCACAGCCAAACTTGGGAGGCACACCCAACAAGTGACGGGCCACACACAAACACACACACACCACCTCTCCGAAAGATATACCTTTGCCTCCGCAATGCAATGCATTCCTTATTTGATTCCTCTCTCCATCCTGAGCTAATGATTATTTTTTAAGGCATTTGTCTAACTAAAATGTGTCTACTCAACCACGCCCTGTATTGATTAATTCTAGTGCAAACAGTAGGCCAAGGTGATATACGTAATTGTACAAAGTTGTCAGGGGAGAGGAGGCGTTATCCGGCCCCGTTTTTCTCTCCAGATGGAAATAGGATTGGAGACACCTGGAAACACAAATATTCAGTCTGCCCTGCCTTGCCCTAGTGAAATGTACACACTTAAAAGCAATAGCAGGATTTCTCCTTTTTAATCCAAATACCAGTATCCAATAAATAGATTAGTACATATGGGATATTAAAGTTTGATTATGCATGCAAATACAGTTTACCCACTCCTTCATTCCCCCACAAGAACTGATTGGATGTGTTTACTCTAGTTAAGAGAGGAAGACAGGTATTACAACAGGAAGACAGGGCATAATATAGTGACCTTTGACCTTGGAGATACATTGTTAATTAAAAATGTCTGAATCTACACAACAAGCGTTCAAACTCACTGGGAATTTGTTGCGTTGAGAGGGTTTACTGCTATTGGTGTCATGTACACGTACAGTGAGGGAAAAATTATTTATCTGCTGATTTTGTGCGATTTGCCCACTGACAAAACACATGATCAGTCTATAATTTGAATGAATACGTTTATTTGAACAGTGAGAGAAAAAAGAATAACAACTAAAAAAATCCAGAAAAACGCATGTCAAAAATGTTTTAAATTGATTTTGCATTTTAATGAGGAAAATAATATTTACCCCTCTGCAAACATTATTGTATTGTACTTCAAACCCTTGTTGGCAATCACCGAGGTCAACGTTTCTTGTAATTTGCTGTACCAAGGTTTTAACACATCTCAGGAGGGATTTTGTCCCACTCCTCTTTGCAGTTCTTCTCCAAGTCATTAAGGTTTTTAAGCCTGACGTTTGGCAACTCAAACCTTCAGCTCCCTCCACAGATTTTCTATGGGATTAAGGTCCTGAACCGGCTAGGCCACTCCAGACCTTAATGTGCTTCTTCTTGAGCCACTCACATGTTGCCTTGGCCGTGTGTTTCTGTCATGCTGAATACCCATCCACGACCCCATTTTCAATGCCCTGAGCTGAGGGAAGGAGGTTCTCACCCACGATTTGACGGTACATGCCTCCATCGTCCCTTTGATGCGGTGAAGTTGTCCTGTCCCCTTAACAGAAAAACACCCCCAAAGCACTTAATGTTTCCACCTCATGTTTGGCCATTTGAGGATGGGTATTCTTGGGGTCATAGGCAGCATTCCTCCTCCTCCAAACACCGTGAGTTAAGTTTACGTGCCAAAGAGCTTGATTTTGGTCTCATCTGACCATAACTCTTTCACCCAGTTCTCCTCTGAATCATTCAGATGTTCATTGTAAACTTCAGACAGCCCTGTATATGTGCTTTCTTGAGCAGACCTTTACTTGGTGCTGCAGTTTCAGTCGTACGGCGTAGTGTGTTACCAATTGTTTTCTTGGTGACTATGGTCCCAGCTGCCTTGAGATCATTACAAAATCCTCCCACGTGTAGTTCTGGGCTGATTACTCGCCGTTCTCATGATCATTCAACTCCACGGTGAATCTTACATAAATAGGCCATTTGTTATTTGTGTTTCTTCTATTTGCGAATAATCGCACCAACTGTTATCACCTTCTCACCAAGCTGCTTGCCGATGGTCTTGCAGCCCATTCAGCGTTGTGTGAGTCTACAATCTTGTCCTACATCTTCAGAGGAAGCCTCTTTGGTACCGCCATGGTGACAGTTTAGGAATCTGGTTCACCCAGTTGATTGCTTTCTGTGGACAGGTGTCTTTCCATACAGGTAACAGAAAGCTGAGATTGGACCTCCTTTAAGAGTGTGCTCTAATCTCACTGTCCTGTATAAAAAACACCTGAAACCTATCTTTCTGATTGAGAGGGGTTCAAATACTTATTTCCTTCATTAAAATACAAATCAATTTATAACATTTTTTACATTACGTTTTCTGGTTACTACATTATTTATTCTGTCTCTCACTGTTCAAATAAACCTACAATTAAAATTATAACTATCATTTCTTTGTCCAGTGAGCACGTACAAAATCAGCAGAATCAAAATACTTTTTTCCTGCTGTATAATGATACTACCCTAATTAATACGCTAAACTGTATTGCTTTTGCATTGGCCTTAACACCCATAATGGTGTTCTTAATATAAATAGTGATGCTAAGGCTGTGGTAATATGCCACCCTCTGTGGACCAGCTAGTTACCACGGTTACTTTACAGAGGTCCCATCTCCTTACACTTGGAGGAAGCTCTAACTCATGTGATCTCTTTGTTACTGCGTTCACACTACAGCTCAATTCAATATTTTTGCCACTAATTGGTCTTTTACCAATCATTCAGATATTTTTCCAGAGCAGATCTGATTGGTCAATAGATCAATTAGTGGGGGAAAAGATCAGAGGTAGCTAACTCTAAATGCAGCCAAGTGTTGACCCAGTACTGGACAGGATGGGAATGAAAGGCCAAGTCAACACAGCTTGTATTTGTCATAGTTTGAGGGTATTTTCAGTATGCTTGGCATTAACATCTGGCATATGATATTATATTCATATTATGCTTTCCATGTGCATATTTTTTTCTTTCCCCTGAACAGGCATATCATATCATATAACCTTTGCATTACATTGTACAATTTTGGTGTCATAATTTAACTGTTTTGTGAATTCTTATCGTACCCATCTTTCTACTTAACTCAGCTCTGCCATTACCAAGTTTCACAGCCAAGTGGCACACACACACACACACACACACACACACTGAAACTAAACTTTGCTTCTTTCTGTTATAAAATTAAGCTTTTTTCTCTGGGCTAGATGTCCTGAGGCAGTGACTTGGCAGCGGAGTAAACGAAATAGCAAAAATGCATCCACACCAGTGGGACATGAAACGAACTTTTCAATTACTGTCTGTTTATTTAGCTTATTTGAACCTCCCTACTACCATATAAGAGGTCAAAACTGTGTCTGTAAACACATCACAAAATCTACGCATAGACGCACAGACAGAGCATTATGATGTAATACATTTGATGTATGCTACCACATAGAGAGTCAGAAACAGTCTGTCTATGCTTTCCTGTAGGAACACATCCAACATCTCAGTAACTTCTTTGAGCCAATTGATAATATTACATTTTAGGTGGGACAGTATGGTTTTCCATTACAGAAGTCTCTCATATCTGTACTGCCCTACAGGCAAACCGCAGTAACTGCGAATTTGGTCAAAAATCTTTGATCTGTTAGCAATGGCCAAGTACATTATCTGATTAATGTGGTATTTAGTTTCCTGACACAAAACAAGCCAGTTGATCAGAGTGTATCATGAGCATCCAGAAATTGCTGTCTGTCTAGACAGAAAAATTACTTTGAAAGTCAGTTTTTTAGTAAAATATTGGTAGTTACTACGTTTTGCCTTTATAGGGCAGTATAGCTACTATCATTATCATAATAGTACATGTTGTATGTAGATTCAACATTTTATGGAAATGTGTCATTATGATGTTTCAAAATGACATGGGATATATCGGTGGGTAAGGGTTATGCCTGTGCATAGGCCGACAGGTGATAACCTGGTCTGTGCAGGTTCTTCTAACCCTCTAGAACTCAACAGTCTCCTTGCTGCTGTGCTGAGGATGAGCAGTCAGTTCTTCACCCAGAAATACAGATGTGTTCACTACCGCCTCCCTTCTCAGTACTTCTACTGAAACGGGCTATAGTGACAAGGGACAGCAGCTGCCAGCCTGACTGTGTCTGTAGCTGTGTGAAACCATCACACATCGTTTGCCATCGTTAACATTTCTTTATGTTCCCATGGTTTTAGATTAAACCTCGGCCCATTCACTACTCGTTCCAACAGGCTCTGTACTGTAGTCTGCATTCAAGCAATATTGTCCTAGAGCGGTCGACTGAAGAATATATCCAATAGTAATCAACCTTTTCCAAAAAAACACCTCAACGTTTCAGTTGTGAGAAGTGTAATCCAATATGGAGGTGGAAATACTGCATCCAACAAGTTTTGCTCAAGGATGATACTTTTGGTAGTATTGTGTATTTGCATGTGGGATGGCTGCGGTTTTGTCACCTGTATGCAATAAAAAAATTATATTATTTACATACACGTAGGGTAAAGTGGATTGTAGACACTGATGTAATGTTGGAAATGTCTGTTTTAACCTCATTGTAGCGAGGTTGGAAATGCTGATGAATCATCCTTTACTATCATATTTATTATATTTGTCTGTTTTCAATGCATTATAACATTTACATTACATTTTAGTCATTTAGCAGACACTCTTATCCAGGCGACTTACAGGAGCAATTAGGGTTAATGTGCCTTGCTCAGGGGCACATTAACGTCATTTAGCAGACGCTCTTGGCCAGAGCGACTCTTGGGGTGGAGTACGTTCACCCTATGGCCAGTGGGATAACCACTTTACAATTTGGGGGTTAGTTGGATTACTTTATCCTATCCCAGTATTCCTTATTGAGGTGGGGTTTCAGATGTCTCCGGTTGGTGAGGTGACTCCCGCATCTGGCGTCGTGGGGAGCTTGTTCCACCATTGGGGTGCCAAGCAGCGAACAGTTTTGACTGGGCTGAGGCCCAGAGACATGCTTCACTTGCAGAGGAGGGGGGGGCCAGCAGGCCAGAGGTGGATGACCAATGCCCTCGTTGGAGTGTAAGGACTGATCAGAGCCTGAAGGTACAAGTCCTTCACTGCTCCATGAGCAAGCACCATGGTCTTGTTAGCGGATGCGAGCTTCAGCTTTGGAAGCCAGTGTCGGAGGAGGGGGTGACGTGAGAGAACTTGGGAAGGTTAAACACCAGACGGGCTGCGGCATTCTGGATGAGTTGTAGGGGTTTAATGGCACAGGCCCAGGGAGGCCAGCCAACAGCGAGTTGCAAGTAGTCCAGCCGGGAGATGACAAGTGCCTGGATTAGGACCTGTGCCGCTTCCTGTAAAGAGCAGGTCGTACTCTCGAATGTTGTAGAGCATGAACCTGCAGGGAGGCGGGTCACACCGCTTGATGTTGGCGGAGAACGACAGGGTGTTGTCAGGGTCCACGCCTGGGCTCTTACCGCACTCTGGGAGGAGGACATACGGGAGTTGTCAACCGTGATGGCGAGATCATGACGGGCAGTCGCTTCCCGGGAGGGGGAAGGAGCAGCTCCGTCTTGCCGGAGGTTCAGCTTGTGTGGTATCTCATCCATGTATATGTCTGCAGGGCTTGTGCAGAGATCGCGATTAAGCCACCTGGTTATCAGAAGGGAAAGGGGGAGATTAGTTGTGTATCGTCAGCGTAGCAATGATGGGAAAGGCCATGTGAGGATTGACAGAGCCAAGTACTTGATATATGGGAAAAGCCTCGAACGCCCCTGGGGACACCAGTGGTGAGAGCACGTGAATGCGGGAGACAGCTTCTGCGCCACGCCACTTGGTAAGGCGACCGGTCAGTAGGAGCGCAATCCAGGAGTGGGCCGGGAGATGCCCAGCTGGAGGGTTGAAGGGGGATCTGATGTTCACTATCACAGCAGACAGGTCTAGAAGGACAAGAGCAGAGGGGGGGGGGTTAGCTTTAGCAGTGCGGAGAGTCTCCGTGACACAGAGAGAAGAGCAGTCTCAGTTGAATGACCAGTCCTGAAACCTGATTGGTTTTGGATCAAGAAAGGTCATTCTGAGAGATAGCAAGAGAGTTGGCTAAAGGCGGCACGCTCAATAGTTTTGGAAGAAAAGAACGAAGGGATGCTGGTCTGTAGTTGTTGACATCAGTGGGGTCGAGTGTTGTTTGAGAGGCCAACTCTCGGCTCTCTTGAACGGAAGAGGGACATGGCCAGCGGTCAAGGATGAGTTGATCACGGGTGAGGTAGGGAGAAGGTCACGGAGATGGTCTGAAAGGGGGGGGGGGATGGGTTCGCGGGCCAGGTTGTTGGAGCACTGCAGTCACAGAATCGCAGGATTTTATCTGGAGAGAGGGAGAAGAATTCAAAGCATAGGGTAGGGCAGTGTGAGCAGGACCCAGCAGTGTCATTACACTGGCAGGGATCGGATTCGCTTCTTTTCAAAGTGGTTGACAGAGTCACTGAGAGAGGGGAGGGATTCGAGGAGGAAAATGTGGCAAAGCGCTTCCCTGGGGTTAGAGGCAGATGCTTGGAATTTAGAGTGGTTGAAGGTGGCCTTAGCAGCAGAAACAGATGAGAAGAAAATGTAGAGAGGGAGGAGTGAAATGATGCCAGGTCGGCAGGGAGTTTAGTTTTCTTCCATTTCCGGCTCCGCTGCCCGCGGGCTCTCTGTTTCTATAAATATACAGTCATCACTAACTGGAGGAAGGACCGAGGCCGGCCGGGAGGATAGAGAGACACAGAGAGTCCAAGGGATGCAGAAAGGGGGAGGAGAGGAGGGTTGAGGAGGCAGAATCAGGAGATTGGAGGGAGAAGGATTGAGCAGAGGGAAGAGATGATAGGATGGAAGAGGGGGGAGTAGTGGGGAGAGAGAGAGGCGAAGTTTGCGGCGGCGCATTGCCATCTGTGTAGGGCAAAGTGAGTAGTGTGGGAGGAGGGATGAGAAAAGGAAACAAAGTAGTGGTCGGAGACATGGAGAGAGGCATCGCAGAGTACTCTAGTCATGATTTAAAAAATTCTCTCATCAATCATGGTATTGCGTTGTAAATCAATGCTCTTGTCATGTGTCATATGACCCTCTGATCTGGCAAGGATTCCATTCCATCCTTCTCAATTTTCACATATAACTCAAATTAAAATTTTACATGTAATATAACTTGTAAATCAAATTTTAAGTTTCACATGTAGAAAAAAACTCTACATTTACTCAATATTATTAAACAAAGTAAATGTAAACAAACGCTGTATAGCCTAAAAACATGGTTAAAACTATAGGATTGGATATCATGGATGGTCAGAATCACTTACATCAAATGTGATTGGATTTGAGAGTGGTTGCATTTCTGGCTTCCCATTCCTCCGGCTTTTACCAAAACTGTGGCGAATTGCTGTGAAAAGAGTAAAATCCACTCATAAACTATATTTTGGTCTTTTCCATTAGTCCACTGTTGATACAAATGTTTTGCATGTCAAGTTTTCAGGTATTGTGGTCTTTCAAAAAAACAAATTGTCACTTGACATAATCATCATATATTTTCTTGCATCATATGATTATTTTTTCACATAAAGGGAAAAACACATGAAAAATATACATATAAACTTCGTGTCAAACCACTAACGTAAAAATGTCTAATGTAAAAATTGTCAAGTGACTTTTTTCTCACCATAATTTATTGTCTTGAATGTTGCTTTGTTTTTGTTTTTTTAGGGAATCTCTATGACAGTCTTAGCCTGCATGATTGACAGCTATTCGGACCAGTCAGAGCCATGGCTCTGGGACCAATGATCTAGGGTCATGTCACCCTGTATACACTGAGTTACAAAAACATTATAACACCTGCTCTTTCTATACACCAGGTCAATCCAGTTAAAGCTATGATCCTTGTTGATGTCAATGGTAAATACACTTCAAGTCAGTGTAGATGAAGGGGGGGGGGAGACAGGTTAAAGAAGGATTTTAATTATAACAATTGAACTTGGATTGGGTATGTGTGCCATTCAGAGGTTGAATGGACAAGACATAAAGATTAAATTGTCTTTGAACCAGGAGTATGGTAGTAGGTGCCAGGCATACCAGTTTGTGTCCAAAAACTTCTGTAGCTGCTGGGTTTTTCACGGCTCTCAACAGTTTCCGTGTGTATCAGAATGGTCCGCAGTCAAGACATCAGCCAACTTGACACAACTGTCGGAAAATTAAACAACATGATAAGCATCCTGTGGGCGCTTTCCAACACCTTGAAGAGTCCATGCCCACGACGAACTGAGTCTGTTCTGAGATTAAAGGGGGGGTTAGTGTAGCTATTCCAGTCAAACTCTTCCTCCTTATGCTTACTTGTTATGCCAGCTTCAACAAATCCAGTGGCACTGTGCAACTTTGCATTTTCTTTTTTATAATAACAATACATTCACCTCTTTCTTACTGATAAAAATATGAATAATGAATACATAAATAATAATTAACCATGTAGATATTTATTTCATTTGCAGGTAATACAATTGATTACTTTCCTAAGTCAGGTAAATGTCTCATGACGAGTGGCATCACTCCCTACGCGACTCTCTGCGTCCCTCAACTGACAGTTCCGGAAGCTGAATCGTCACAAGTAGCTATCTGACGT
Source organism: Coregonus clupeaformis (assembly GCF_020615455.1). Taxonomy (NCBI): domain Eukaryota; kingdom Metazoa; phylum Chordata; class Actinopteri; order Salmoniformes; family Salmonidae; genus Coregonus; species Coregonus clupeaformis. Next base: position 60,964 of record NW_025534347.1, on the reverse strand, counting down.
AAACCAATAACTCTGGCTACATAGCTGCATAGTAGACACAAGCTTTTTCACAGTGCTCTGTAATGCCGTCCAGCAGTTCCAGTGCTGTGATTTGGCTTTCCCAAAGATCGAGAACATAGGGATGAGGCACAGTATGCAGGAAGCCAGGCAAACCTCATTAGTGTCTCATTAACATCCAGAATCAGAGAGAATCCAGTAAAGCACTTTAATGGCCTACTGTACTTGTTACCTGTGTGTGTGTGTGTGTGTGTGTGTGTGTGTGTGTGTGTGTGTGTGTGTGTGTGTGTGTGTGTGTGTGTGTGTGTGTGTGTGTGTGTGTGTGTGTGTGTGTGTGTGTGTGTGTGCGTGTGCGTGTGCGTGTGCGTGTGCGTGTGCGTGTGCGTGTGCGCATGCGTGCGTGCGTGCGTTGTAGTCTTCACCTTATAATGGCATCCCTGCTTGTTGCAGCCCAGCCTCCATCCGAGTTCAGTTCACGTTACATGGTGCTTTCCTTCTGTTTTGAAATATGCTCTGCCTTGATCAGTTGTAGTCCCATAGGTCATGCTGCTGCCTTTCTGGGCAGGCTACAATCACATGAAAGGCTTATGGTAGTGTGGAGTTGAGTATGCTCCCATATCAACCCTTGTATTGTGTGGATTTCTTGAATGGTATAGGCTGCATAACTGTCTGGTTTGTATATTGCTTCATAATGTCACTGAAATGGGATTTTATTCCTCCTCATTTTAGCGTTTCAATGCCTAATGTAGGCTAAATCATTCAACTAATTCAAGTCAATTCTGGGGAAATATTTTATAATCCATGAATTATGGTTGTTATCCAAAATAGATTTGACCCATCCCATTAAGCTAACGTCTTTTAGTCATTCAGTCAATTAGCTCTTTATGTTTGAAAATTATTTTAAAACCTTACAACATATCTTTTTCTGAACATATTTTGAGTCTCTCCCATAGTATCCCTTCAATATAATATAGCCTATTGAATGATTCATTTCAGCACAAAAAACGTTCACCTAACAATTATGTAATGGTTCATGTGCTCATTAAATATGATACATTCCTGTAGTTAATGTATTTTTTAATCATACAAATATTGTAATTAGCCAAAGACCTCCTCCTCTCTACCCTCCATGCCTGTAATCTCAAGTGTTTTATGTTTACATCTGACCATATTACCTGTCATTTGTTGCTTGTGCTAAGCCAATCTGATCTGTTATTATAATATCAAATCACTCTTGCTTAGCTGCTGTTTAATCAACAGCTATTAAAATGCATCTTGTTTTGTATCAAACAATTAATTGGCTGTCAGGGATGAGGTGAAGTAAAATATCACTTGCCAAAACTCAAACATGACCTCTATTTACCTCACGATGGATCTTGACCATTACTAGTATCAATTAAAAATTAATATTTTGTATGTGATTTCGGCCACGCAGCTTATGATCGCGGCCCTCAATACTATGTCAGCCTGGTCTATATAACATGCATACATACATAATACATTGTGTTAGGTTTAGCAGGTATACTGCACGTATGTGTATTTATCCTCATTGGTGGTGGTTGTTTTGAAATGCATCGCCATTGAGCCCACTTCTAATTTAGTCCGTGGAGCTTGTGGTTTGGCAGCAGATTGCCCCGGGCATCTGGCACAGCACCGCTCGGTGTCATTTGCCACTACCAACTGAGTTTTTGATGAGAGCCTGACCTAGACGCCTCATCCTTCACCACCTGTCCATTCCCTTTATTTACATCTGTGCTGCGTCCCGAATGGCATCCTATTCCTATATAATGCAGTACTTTTAACCGGGCCTGTAGAGCAACTGCTAGTCAAAGTAGTGCATAGCAGAGGCATGGGTCTCTTAGGCCACATCTTTGCACAGTCATTGCTCTCTTTATTGCTTTAGCCTGGAGGAATCCGTTCGGGGAGGCGGGAGGGAGGGTCTACCAGGAGTTTTTAACCAATAATAAAACGCCATTACTCGCGGAGTGGCGCACGGGCGATGAGAAAACGTGCGTCCCTAATTATGATTCTGAGTGCTACGGAGCGTGACCAGTAAGCACGACCTCTTTCTTACTAATGTCATATCTGATTAGCAGTATTTGTCTCCTCCATGTGTCATTCCCCTTATCAATTAAGTTTGACCAACAGAACCACACAATTTTTTATGAATAGAAAGAAGTTATCCTGCTGAATAATTTGGTTTTATTCGCTGCCAAATTGCATTTGACTGACTATTATCATCATGTGAGCTGATGGCATATTTTTATATTTATTCATCTAGAATGCTGCGTCATTTCCTATTTATTAGTACGAAATAAAAATCAATAACACAGGCGTATAGCCCATCCTCCATTTCCCATTCATGCGTAAAACATAACGTAAGACCATCTGCATTTTTTAGCAAATACATATTGTGACAACACCAGTAAAGAATACCTTTAAAATTGTAGTCCCAGCTCTCTGTGCAGATTTATGTAAAACAGCATCAATGGCACAGTAGTGCCTGATCTTCAATAGGCTCGATCTCTCAACTTTAAAGACTTGAAGGATATTAACAACTACTTGACAAATGGTGGTTAGAACACATTAAACTCTATATTGGCGGCTAATTTTCGATCAGATATAAATTAAGGCCCCCAACAGTTATTTGCCTTAAGGACTTTATGTAAATGATTCTGTTCTGTATAAGCAGAAAGCCGGGGAGAGGGAGGGGAGGGGTTGGATTGGGGAGAGGGAGGGGGTGATGAATAGCTGGCACTCCTTGTGGATATGATTAATAGATCTGCAACAGAGCACGCGGCTGTCAGGAGCTCAATGAACACGCATCCAGCAGACAGCTATACCACCTTCTCATTAGACCCGTGCCCAATCTTTACAACAACTTACTCATTCCGAACGGCGCAACAGCATCTGAAAATGAGCGAATCTCTCTCTATGCGTTATAAAAGGCTTTTGCAATGTAGATAGAAAGGGAGATGGTTGTGAGAGAGAAGGGGAAGGAGGGAGATGCACGAAAGACACTTAACTGTTCGTAAACGTGCATTCTCATTCTAAGGTTGTTTAATATTTAATGGGTTAATTCCCATTTTGACGCCATCAGTTTCCGAACAATGGGGCATAATCTGTTGGGGAGTAAACACGATGAGTTTGGAAATAGGGCATTAAAAACATATATTGGAAAATACCTGATGAGGTCATCATGCTTTGCCCCTCAATGGAACGTATTCATACCTAAAACATGTGACATAGGCCTCATCTGGAAATGTGATTAAATTGTGGCTCATAATGTTTTGGTCTCGGACAATATTTGGCTGCTGTTTCGACAACGGGACTAAGGTATACTTCTTTGTATACATGGTCTTGCATATAGCCTATCTGGTAGTAGAGCCCATGGGCCTATGCCTTTTGATAACGGCCACTGCACATCGTTTTTAAGGGTTGCAATCGAAGGCATTTAAGTTTATAATCGATAATAAAGCATTACGCCCTTAAGAGTTCATTAAGAGTAAACAGCCTCTAATTACAGATTGCACTCAACTTGCACAGTTCAACTCGTTAAAGTCCATATGTCTCTTACCACCATTATAGACTTTAGAGATTATTAGGGAAATTATTACCGAAATCTCATTTGTAACGTAAATTGGTATTATAATAACGCACTGGTGTTTTTAGCCGTGCTGTAGATGTTTAACTTAAATATGTACTGTAACAACCTTACACGAAATCAAGCAAAGATAGCACCATTTATTGAAATAAAATCAATCGGATAAATATTTAATGACGAAATGGTGCGCCATCTGTGTGCAACATCCACTTTTCAGACGGTTTGACCATTTGAATTTGAATAAGCAGTTTGCAACTTAATTGGATATTTCAAATCAAATCGAAATTTTATTTTTACATCTTCGTAAAAACAACAGGTTAGACTTACGGGCACTTCCCAACAATGCAGAGAGAAAGAAAATAGAGAAATAATAGAAAAATAAATAAAAAATAACCGAGAAATAAATACACAGTGAGTAACTGATAACTTGGCTATATTCGATTAGCAATTTACAGAGATCAACATTTAATAAGACTGGAACTCTTGGACAAGGCAACATGTTTTTTGCTCTTCCTAATGCCCAATCGTGATATTCACTTACTGATATTTAAATCCATTCAAATCTCTAAATATGTAACGTTAAAACCACATAAGAACATATAATAAAACGAATTATTCAAAATTATTCTTACATTCAACATATATGTACCCGTGCCAGATTTGCCCATTCTATCCATACCTCTCCATTCTGTTTTGTAATACGTGGAAAATACTTCATTTAGATAATGCATACATTTAACATTGCGCCAATGACTACACATTTTAAATGTAGATAATGCATTCAAAGTAACCAATGTTATAATGATGACGATGTCCTTGTTCTATGTCTCATGTTTCATGTCGGATACAAGCCAGCAATTGAGTTGTCCCTGTCCAAAAACATTATGAACGGTTACTTCGTCACCTGCCATGGATAAATGAGTAGGGCATTAAATAGCTGTTAGGTATGGCATTCACAAAAAAGAATTAAGACCTCTCTTGGAGGCCTGCGTGTTCAAATGTAGCCTGTGCAAAGCGAGAGTGAAATATTTGAACATAATACAACTGAAATACTTAGAAGTCATGGCACGCCAATCATTTTGTTGCCTATGATTTTAATGATATCTGCCAGAATTCAACGTATTCTCGTTCGGAGAGTAACTATTTGAGTTATTGGGATGGCATGCTCTGGAATGGGCCCGATACATAGGCAGAAGAGCGGGATAGTGGGAGAGATATTAGTGCCATGCTTTCTTTTTTCCTGACAGTGTAGCGAGGAGTGGTAGAGGTCCTGGGAGATCACCATGTGTGTGTGTGTGTGTGTGTTATTGTGTGTGTGTGTGTGTGTGTGTGTGTGAGAGAGAGAGGGAGAGAGAGAGAGAGAGAGAGAGAGAGAGAGAGAGAGAGAGAGAGAGAGATAGAAGAGAGAGAGAGAGAGAGAGAGAGAGAGAGAGGGAGGGTCAGGCATATGTAAGTGCACGTTTATTTTTCAATCGCACCAAATAACTTGCCCTGCACTTTCAAAACAACACACGCATCCTGTCAGCTGACATTATAGTCATACTCACTCGTTTACACGTGTGAAAGGAAAAATGGCCACACATGTATTTTCTCCTCTTAATGAAACTCCATTGATTAGTCTCTGTAAAACACTTCTCAAACTAATCACCAGTGAGAATTAGTTAATATTGCATCAACAACTGCTAATCCAGAATCACATGACAAATCCAGAATCACACGAAGATTGGGGACTATATTAACATGCGGTGTTATTCAAAGAGCCATGGCGCGATGACAATACAGGGACATTGGCGATTTGTTGGCGAAATGCAGTCAAGTTGAGCGCCACCAATGCTAAATAAAGGGTTACAGTGTCTCGCATTCGATTTCTGCCCTTGTGTCACTCCAATTCAGATCTTCAGTCGTATCTTTGAAGGTAAGAGCACTTCGTGTAAATGTACAGTTAAAATATTCTATTCGCAGCTCTCCCAGGCGGAGCTCAGACAGTCCCCGGCTTCATTAAAATTTCCATCAGCATCCCCGGAAGGGGGGAAATGTTCGGGAAAGGAGAAACAGAAGGCCTAATTATAACAAAGAGAAACACTGCTGCCATTTTATTTTGAATGTAGCGACCACAGTTTACTGGTGCCATGTCTCAATGCATGGAAGATAAGCTACATAGGCTAACAGGCAGGCCAGAGAGGCTGTGTTGCTTCTATGTAAACTGCTTGGCTTAGTTAAGATATTTTAAGGGAAACTATTCGGAGTGTGTGTGTGTGTGTGTGTGTTGCGCGCGCGTTTATTTTCTCTGTTTGTGATGTCAGCGCGGATAGTGCAGCCTGGATTGATTCGCTTGCAAAGAATCCCAATCGATTTTTTCACCTATATATCGGAAAGTTAAATAGGGAATAGTCTGTCTCCAGCTGTGGAGGGAGCTGCCATATTTCCAGTCAGTGCACTGAACACACGCTGGGTTTGGTGTCAAGCAGCGAGACTCACTGCATTCAGTTAATTTCCACCCCGAGAGCTTTCGGCAGCCCTCCTGACCAACGCTGAGTAATTAATCAGCGATAGCTTCAATGACTACCTAGGCCTAACTTCTCGCTCGCGCCTCATAATTATCTGCTTTTCATAATTCGATGTGTAATTTAATAATTCGCTCTTATTAGCGTATTAAGTGAATGGCTCATTTAGGGAAAATTAGAACCGCTCACCAGGAGCATCTTTTAATTGATGAAACATCAAGACTGTCTCGTTAATAACGGCTTGTTTTGATATTATTTATCAAATGCTGAAATCGTGGTGTTTTACGCCGCTTTGATTTTGTGTTTAAGCCTTTTATACATTTAAGAGACAAGTGAAAAAATGGTACGTTTATCTTGGAGCAAATGGTTCTATTATGGAATACAATAAAATAATTGTTTATTTATTGTCATAGCTGGTAGTACAGAATTGTGTCACTAATTGATATAGCCGGTCAAGGTTCTTTTATTTGGTAGAAATAAAGCGAGTGTTCTTGTAAATCTCTTTTTATAAATAAATAAATATATTCTGCCATGGCCATGCGGGCCATTCCAAAGATGACCGAAACACAGCCATAGGCCTAGTTATAACTCTGACGTCATCATGTGGTCATTTCAGGCGAGGTAGGCTGGCAAGCCAAAAGGGTTAAATTGGTTTTAGAAATGTTGAGATGCCAAAGTTATAGACACAAAGTAGCCTAATAAGGAGGTGTACCAATCATATTTTCCCAAACTAGCCTATACACCAACTCTGCTGATTTTGGTATGTAGCCAAATGTTGTTGCCGGATAATGCACTTCCGGTTGCACAGCAAGCAAAAGGTGGAACTTTGCATATCAATAGGCTACTGAATCTCTTTCCTAATTAATTGATGGAATGCACTAATAAGAAATGTTTTATTTGCAGCATTATTTGTATTATAATATTTATTATTATAGCCTAGCCTACACTGCATTCCCCCTCACTGTTTCAATTACAATTTATAATCAAATTAGATTTATCAAAAATAATCACATGCAAATACATTCTGCTGCTATAAATACTCTCTTTAAAATGTGGAGGACAGATTTCAGAAGTGCAAATTCGGAGGCGGCTGGCTCCCCTCTCCTCTCCTCCTCAGGTAGCATGGGAGCTATCCATGGTGCTGAAAGCAGCTGAGCTGAAAACCCCATAGAACGTTCTAACGTTCCAAGCAGCCAGTCAGCCAGCCATGCAGGTCATGTCTATATTGGATAAAGCTTATGTCAAATTGACGTCAAAAGTTTTGTTTGTTTGTTGCATTTTAGGCTAATCCTACCCTCATCCTTTTCCTAACCTTAACCTAATTCTCTAACCTGCTTTGTTAATTCTCCTATAACCTGCTGCGTAAGTTCTCCTAACCTGCTATACGAAAAGTCAATTTTGACATGCTTCTCTATCTAGTCAAAACCAGCCATGTAGCAAGCCCCCATCGGCCTGACATGAACGGCGCTTTAGAAATGACACTCTATTTAAATTGCTGATTTTTATCTAACCCCGAACCCCGCGCGCAAATCAAGGTGTAGCCTAACCTGCTTCAAAGCCATATCATGCCTCGCGCGGGAGCAGTTTTTGACTGTGTATTTAAATAGAGACGGGCACATTGGCAGGCGAGGCTGTTTTTCTGGCGGGCTGACATCTGGCAGGGCTGCGCTCGAGGGACCTATCCAGTTCTCTATAGACTCCATGATTAGACTCTAATAGAATATTAGCATTTGTTCTCAGGTAGGCTACCACGAGCTGCAAGAGCAAGCTGGCAGCCAGTCAGTAAAAAAAAGCACGTGTCTTTTTTACAGTGCATGGTGGAACAGTAATGGGATTTTTCTGGAATTTGTAGAGAAATTGGATATGTAAAAATAAAATCTATTGATGCTTGATGGTCTGTCTATCTTTGCACCTTTTCAGCATAAAAGATTGCTTTAGCTGCAGAATAAATCCTTTAAGATATAATCCCTCTAAGATGATCATTCATTTGATGTTGAAGGAATACCTATTTCTCAATTCAATTTAGTCTTTCAATAAGATTCGGATCCATGCATTGCAATATGCAGATGCAGTATGCGTATTTTCGCTCTTTCCAAGAATTGGGCCTACACAAATACACTCCTCATTCAAAACGACCAATAAAATGTTAAAATTTGTTCTTTAATGAAACACATATTGCAATTCAATTATTAAATAACCTAAAGATACATTAATGTAATAAATAAATACAAAAAATAATTCGACCAGGAATCCAAAAGCAACAGACATTACAGAAAGAAGGTACCTCAGCAAAACAGCAATACACTTGGCAAATGACGATATAATTATGTGCGACTGGTTCCAATGAAATATTTACATTTGACACGTATACTTCGAAACGGTTCTTTCTCAATAAGACAACATTACGAAACAAGGTGAATTTAACAAGCAACGACTTCATAATGATGCGCATATTATACAAATAAATAACCAGAAAAAACATACATAAAAATAATTTAAAAAGAGAATACTATCGCATATATCTCTCGATTGTACCATCTCTCGAACGTTTAGCAGAAACGAAATGAAATCCGGTAACTATAGGTCTAGATTGAGCTTTTACTTTCCTATTCGAAAACACGTTTCATTTGCGCAGAAGATTTTCTCCAAGCAAAACGAGGAGGAGGAGAGGAGGGGGATCCCAATAAATATATAATGATGTAAACAGGCCTACATCTAATAAATAGTTCATAAGAAACAGACCCACGTTGGCTTTGCAAAAACAAACGTAGGCCTATTGCAACTGGTAATAAAACAATCATATTTGGCAATTACCCACAATCAAATGCTTATACATTTGATCCACTATTTCTATAGGCCCATCTACAGCCAGATATCTGTTTATGCCATAAACACACCCCACACCAGCTATATTTTATAACCAGTGTTGCTCGTTTAGGGCCTAAACTCCCTGGGTCTTTGCTCTATATCTATACTCTCATCTTTCAGCTTTTCATCACACTTAAAATGAAATAGGTGGAATTAATTACACGGGACACAAAATGAAGGTCATGTGACCGCTAAATTAATAATTTACACGGGGTTGTTTGGCAATACTCTAATAATAGCTTCCCAAGACCCAGCAAGCGCCTACTGTATTGCCCTATTTCCCTCGTGGACCGGGGAATTAATGCCAGTCTGCATCGTCATAATAATAAACTCAGAGGGAAAATGCTAAGCACGACAAAATAAACACACCAATACTAGGCCAATAGGCACCGACCAAGTGCTGTGTCAAAATACTGTAGGCCTATCTTCCCATGGTAAAGAACTGTTATTTTCAGTACGTTCACTATTGTAGGCTAGTGATAAATTAACCAATATCATAAACCAAAAAAGACGTGTGATTAAAGCCTATAATACTTCATTGACATAAAAGGGTGAAGAATAGTAGGTCTAAGTGGAGTAAAAACAGAGGTCTTACTTGCTCCTGTTCAAATGTGTACATGACTCCACACCCTTCTGTTGCAGAATAAGACGTGACCGCAGTAGTGGTTTGAGCTTTCAGTCATTTGAATGTATATTAATTATTCGGGTTGTTCAAAGCACAAGTCATTGATGATTGAAAAGTGTGTGATAAGAAATATAATACAAATCGTCTCTAAACAGTGTTCAGTCTCTCAACGTTGGTTGATTGTTTGTTTTTTTAGAGCGAGTGTTCAGAGTCAGACGCATGCAGAATATTTCATTCGTTTCTGTTTCTGCCGTTGGTTGCAAAACCAGACCCGCACCACGTTCTTTTTGAGGTCCAGTTTCTCTGCGATAGCAGCGATTTTCTCTGAGGAAGGACGCGTGAATGGCGAAGTAAGCTTCCAGGGATCTCTTTTCCGGTGCTGCTATCGACGTTCGCTTCCTCTTCTTCTCTCCGCCATTATATAGCTCGGGTTTCCGAGTTTCTCCCGGTGTGATTTCTCGGCTTCTTCCAGCCATGCCTGTAGAATGGGCTTCAACGCTATCATGTTGTTGTGGGAGAGGGTGAGGGACTCGAATCGGCAGATGGTACTCTGGCTGAGGAGCCCACACCAGGAATCTTCAGGTTGGCCAAGGCTCCCCCTACATCCGCCTGGGTCGCGCTTGGAGTTTGATCCGTCTCTGTTTAAACCTCCAGCGAAGGCTTCGAGTCCCTGGGATCTGCGTCCACGTCGCTCATGCAGCCCATGCGGGATGGTAGCCCGTGGGCATGAGCCATGTTGAGGGGGCTGCCTGGCTGCATGCGGTTCATGCCCGCCATGTGGGCAGGGTGCGCAGTCGCGAGCCGCGTCTGGACCTGCCAGGAACCGAGAGCCAGTCCTGGGGTGATGTGTCCAGCAGGTGTGCTCTCCATCGCCTGGTGGGGTTGGTGGTGGTGGTGATGGTGGTGGTGGTGGTGGTGACCGTGGCCGGAAAGGGCGGATGGGTGAGAAATAGGCACCGAGGAAGAAGACGACGAGGAGGTGCAGGGGGAGAGTGTTCATGGTGTGGTAGGTCGCGTCCGGCTTGAAGGGACTGTGGTGTGGAGGGTGGTGGTGGCTCTTGGTCTGCGAGGCAATATCCACCGCCGCCAGAGCTTCAGCGCGGCCAACAAACTCTCTCATCCAAGCCTCCGAATATATTGCTCTCTGCAATTGCAAATAGAATGCACACATAACTGTCAGCAGGGAATTCTCACTCCACTCCACGGTTTAAAACATTTCCAGAATGAGATGAGAGAAGAAGAAAGAAATCCTAAAAAAGAACACACAAAACAAGACACATGCAACATCCCAGGTCATAAAAATTTATATGAAAGGCAAACCCGACTGAATACATAAGTTGGGGAGAGGAAGAAAAAAAATGGAGGTGTTGGGTGATTTGCTGTGCAGACATGAAAAAAACATCAAGCAAAAGTGGGCTGTCAAAATTTGCCTTTAAGCGGTAATTATGCAGAATACGTACCGGTGGGGTTGGGAGACATCCTCGGCGCATCGCCTCGGAGTTGCCTCCGCCGCTGCTGATGATGGTCCGCTACTGGTGTCGGGAAGAGGAGCACGAAGAGGGCGCATCGAGTCAATGTGGATGACGAGGAGGAATGCAAAAAAAAGGAATACTTGGGCTCGGGCAAGCTGGCGTGGGCCATGGCGAATGCCTGCTTGCCCTGTTCAGAGACATCATCATCATGTTTGCAGGCGTCCGAGTCTCGGCAAGTTCCTTTTAATAAGTTAAGACTCCGCCTCTTCGATTGGAGTTGAAGCACAGTGTTGCTTCTCCGGAAATCTAAAGGCACTGTCTTATATACTGTGACTGTAGCTGCTACAATATGGAAAGATGATCATCCAATTCTCTAGTTGTTGGCGCATCTATTATTACCTAGCCCTGTGTGTGGAGGTATGGCCGCGCGCCGTAGTTTTGCTGGAGAGGAGATGTCGCACGCGCCATGCAATCGAACGTCGCCTGCGCCCTCCGTTATCTCTTCCTCTATGGGCTGTGGCGCGATGGCTCAAAAATAATGTTATTATTATTCGTTCGTTCTTTCTTTAAGAGTCTTAGTTTGATCGCCGTGGATGTGTGGATGTTTTGGAGAGCTCCTCCAAGATTGTGCAACGAAAAACGAATAGTAGAAAAAAAGTTGTTTTCTCTCGTCCTGGTACGGATTTCCAAAATACAACCGCGCGTAAAAAGATTGTCTCATTCGTTTACCTTTTTTTCTGCAAAGTTTCCGTTTCACAATTCACTGTAATTAAGAGATAACGGTGACAGTCTCGATACCTCGACTACGTTCAATGCTGCGGGGACTCGATCTGCCTCTGCTCTGAGGCGAAGGGCAGGCTGTCTCTCTCTCTCTCTCTCTCTCTCTCTGCGCCTCTCTTTCACACACTCTCTCTCTCTCTTGCTCGCACTTTCGTTCTCTCTCTCTCTCTCTCACACTCGCCCCCTCTCCTCTTACACTCTCTCGGCTGTACCTGAAAAACCTTTCAAGATTTATTATTCTTCATTAGCCACACCGCCGCTGGGGACTCTGCGCATGGGCAGTCTGCGACAAGGCATTATTTTCAAACAGCTCTACAGCCAGCATTGTATCCTTCTTCGTCGAATTTATTTAGGATCCACATGGAAAGAGGAAAAATAACCACATATAGCCAAGCCATTTCCCCTCTTATTTCTTCATATTGTGCAGCTTCATTCAAAAAAAAAGTCAAAGTGGAGTTCAGTTTAAAGATACGAATTAGGCAATAGAGGAGGTCACATAGGAAAGTCCTTCTAGGGATGGATATGAGGAAAGTACCAGGACCAGCTCCATCAAGCGCCATCCCTGTTGGGGCGAGATAAATCAAAGTTAAATGCTTGAACTATCATTTCATTATGGCAGCATAGGCAAATTGAAGACAGGAAGAACATCTTTAAACAAATTAGGGATCGGGGGAAAAGATAGGATTACTATATTTAAAATTAATTTAGGGCTATGGCGAAACGGCTTTTCAATAAGTGACATGCTCGCGCGTTATCTTGTTTATGTGCGTAATTCACCTTGATGAATTTATTAGTTTGGAGATTAGCTATGGAAATAATCAATCGACGAGTTATATGGGTTAACTCAACAGTCATTTGTGAATTTTTATGTCACTGGTGCATGGACGAGCGTCGTGTGTAAATATTTGATCAATGGCAGTGGAAAGTGGATTTTTAAAAGTCTTTAGGATTTAATTGCAAACCCAATACAATTATATACTTGTCGCAGCGGGCTATTATCACTATCTTTATACTAATTAGGCTACTTCATCAGTGATATAATTTGAAACCTTTAATCATATCTCTAATTAACAAGGCTTGTCTAATTTGTTTAATCTGTTGAAGTCCATTGGATGGGCTAATTGATATAAGATGGTGATTGAATACCCATATGGAAAATATAACTGTAAGAGCTATACCTTAAATGTTTTCACAGAATTTGGAATCTGTCTGCAGATATAGTAATTGGTCGCTGGTTACAAAGTCGAACCTCTGAGTGTATTTTGTTTATGGTAGTGTGATGATAATTGGACATAAGTATTGAATTTAAGTTGGTAGGAAAAGAGATTGTGTTGAAGGGTACTTGTGGGCTAAATAGTTGGTACTCCTGTTTTTATTTTTTTTGTCTAATTATTTCAAAATTTTAAATGCTGTTCGTTAAACACCAATTTCTGTAGCCTATCTATCAGTATCTGTGCATAAACGACTATATTATACTCCGTTCATAAAAACAGCTACAGAACTATAGTATAGAAAGAGCTACTATGCTTATTTTTCAGACAACTATGCTATTGTATTGTAAAGAATCATATTATATCCAGACAATGTGTTTGTACTGTAAGGGAATGCCTTCATATTGGAAAAACTGGAGAACCAGAACCTCAACAAGCCCTCAAATTATCCTTGCAAAACCACCAAAGTATAATAACTAAGTTTCCCATCTCTGATAATATGCTGTGATCAATTTTAGTGCACCGCCTATGCTGAAGTCAATAAAGCAATTTAATGCTGAGAGGACAGATGTTGGGCCATGAATATAGCATGCAAAAAACCCGCTGCACGCTCTGCTACAGACAATGACGCGAAGCGCACTAGTTGTCGGTGCCTTTTCGGTAAGATTTTGATGCACATAGACATTTAATATGTCCCCACCGCTGCAACAAAGCTGTTGGTGATAGTGCACATGCACTTTACATCGCGAGAGCCACACGGCAGGCGGTTTGCCTCTCAAGTTGGACGACAGGCGCGCTGAAGCCAACCCTCGCGCCCGCGCCCCTGAGACATCAAGGGGCAATCAGTGTCTCCTCACATATAGCGACGGACTGATTTATGATGAAACTTTAACGAAATCATTTATATTTCACCACCTCTAAATCGGCGTATGAAATTTTCATCCACAATGAAACTCACAAAAAAAGTAAGCTAGTATATCTTCAAGTCAAAGAAATCAATTGGGCTGTACTCACAAGCAATTGACTTTGAAGTCGTTTTCTACTTTGACAGTGTTCAGTAGGCTACAATATTAATCGAAGTTATGTAGGCCTAGTTCTAATGCGCGCGTGCACGGTGCGTGTAGGCCTATAGGCTGCTCATGTTTGAAGGAGGGTATCTCCAATCTTACAAACCTAACTACTACAAAGCATGAACAATAGTTAGTGAAATTATGAAGTTAAATGAAATGTTGCAATTTGTCCTGGAAAATGGAACGTTTCCTTATTGCATTGATTGCATGGTAGAATACGATTAGTTATTTAGTCATTAGGGAAGATACTAGCAGATCTCACTGTAGGCCTGTCTACCTTGCTGTTACAATAGGTCCTCAGATTACACTTCACTGCATTATAAAAACAGAGTCAGCATTATAGGCTACATTATTTTACATTTGGCAGAAGCAACAAAATACAGAAGTTAGTCAATGATTTGACTACAAATGAATTAATTGCTCATTATTACTCATTAATAATTAATTAATGTGAGAGGACGAATCATCCATGTGACTGGCTGGACTCCAACATACAATATTACCCCTCAATACACCGATTATGTCGAAGGTGTGCCTCAATTTGTATCACGGCAGATTGTTCCTTCCTCGTCAACAGATATGCCTGAACACTAGCAGGTTTATCTTCTCTTAAAAACACAAGTTCTTCTGAGGAATTCCGAATCAAAACCGGGTTTTCACCGGAGCTTTACAAAATATAAATAAAAAAGCACCTAAATAGAATAAAATTAAAAATACAACGAGGAATGAAAGCATAATAGTAGCAGCTTGGGCTTGATATAGCTCAGGTGACTTGTTTGCTATTTTTTTTCCTTTTACCTCTTACTACTGTACTTATTCGGAATCAAAGGTACGCTGCAGAGAGAGAGTGCAGAGCATGTATGTTTTACTTTACACAAAGACATACACACCTCCTCTCCCCTTCACTCAGTCTCCCTCAGGAGCTCTTTCACGTTAACAATCCCAATTACCCTGGGATCACCAGAGACTGCTGTTTTATTACACTACCGCTCCTTTGTGGCTTCCCTCCGCCAACAAGGTAGAACCTGCCAGCTCAGAACAGAACAGAACACTCCGTGAGAGAGAGAGAGAGAGAGGACGAGAAGGGCGGAGAGAGGAGAGAAGAGAGAAGAGAGGATGAAGTCTCTTGGCTGCTGGCGGTGATGATGCCTTTATTCCCACACACACAGCTTCCCTCCTCCTCCCTCCTCCTCCTCCCTCCTCCTCCCTCCTCCTCCCCTCCTCCTCCTTCTCCTCCTTCTCCTCCTCCTTCTCCCTCTTCTCCTGTTCTGATCTCGGGAGTCCTTACATGTAGGTGCAAAAGGTCAACGCTTGTTTGGAAAGCATCTACAGAGAAATCTGGCTTAAACACACACCTCACACACACACACACACACACACACACACACACACACACACACACACACACACACACACACACACACACACACACACACACACACACACACACACACACACACACACACACACACACACACACACACACACACACACACACACACACACACACACACACACACACACACACACACACAAAGAGATGTGTTTCTACAGTTGAAGTCGGAAGTTTACATACACCTTAGCCAAATACATTTAAACTCAGTTTTTCACAATTCCTGACATTTAATCCTAGTAAAAATTCCCTCTCTTAGGTCAGTTAGGATCACAACTTTATTTTATGAATGTGAAATGTCAGAATAATAGTAGAGAGAATGATTTATTTCAGCTTTCATTTCTTTCATCACATTCCCAGTGGGTCAGAAGTTTACATACACTCAATTAGTATTTGGTAGCATTGCCTTTAAATTGTTTAACTTGGGTCAAATGTTTCGGTAGCCTTCCACAAGCTTCCCACAATAAGTTGGGTGAATTTTGGCCCATTCCTCCTGACAGAGCTGGTGTAACTGAGTCAGGTTTGTAGGCCTCCTTGCTCGCACACGCTTTTTCAGTTCTGCCCACACATTTTCTATAGAATTGAGGTCAGGGGCTTTGTGATGGCCACTCCAATACCTTGACTTTGTTGTCCTTAAGCCATTTTGCCACAACTTTGGAAGTATGCTTGGGGTCATTGTCCATTTGGAAGACCCATTTGCGACCAAGCTTTTAACTTCCCTGACGGATGTCTTGAGATGTTGCTTCAATATATCCACATAATTTTCCTTCCTTAGATGCGATGTATTTTGTGAAGTGCACCAGTCCCTCCTGCAGCAAAGCACCCCCACAGCATGATGCTGCCACCCCTTTGCTTCACGGTTGGGATGGTGATCTTCGGCTTGCAAGTCTCCCCCTTTTCCTCCAAACATAACAATAGCTGCCATTATGGCCAAACAGTTCTATTTTTTTTTCATCAGACCAGAGGACATTTCTCAAAAGTACAATCTTTGTCCCCATGTGCAGTTGGGGGCAACCTAGTCTGGCTTTTTTTATGGCAGTTTTGGGAGCAGTGGCTTCTTCCTTGCTGAGCGGCCTTTCAGGTTATGTCGATATAGGACTTGCGTTTTACTGTGGATATAGATACTTTTGTACCTGTTTCCTCCAGCATCTTCACAAGGTCCTTTGCTGTTGTTCTGGGATTGATTTGCACTTTTCGCATAAAGTACGTTCATCTCTAGGAGACAGAACGCATCTCCTTCCTGGAGCGGTATGACGGCTGCGTGTCCCATTGTGTTTATACTTGCGTGCTATTGTTTGTACAGATGAACGTGGTACCTTCAGGCG
Organism: Coregonus clupeaformis; assembly: GCF_020615455.1. NCBI lineage: Eukaryota > Metazoa > Chordata > Actinopteri > Salmoniformes > Salmonidae > Coregonus > Coregonus clupeaformis. The sequence goes on along the minus strand of NW_025534347.1, from coordinate 44,115 downwards.
TTTGGAAATTGCTCCCAAGGATGAACCAGACTTGTGGAGGTCTACACATTTTTTTCGGAGGTCTTGGATGATTTTTTTTTATTTTCCCACGATGTCAAGCAAAGAGGCACTGAATTTGAAGGTAGGCCTTGAAATACATCCACAGGTACACCTCCAATTGACTCAAATTATGACAATTAGCCTATCAGAAGCTTCTAAAGCCATGACATCATTTTCTGGAATTTTCCAAGCTATTTAAAGGCACAGTCAACTTAGTGTATGTAATCTTCTGACCCACTGGAATTGTGATACAGTGAATTATAAGTGAAATAATCTGTCTGTAAACAATTGTTGGAAAAATGACTTGTGTCATGCACAAAGTAGATGTCCTAACCGACTTGCCAAAACTATAGTTTGTTAACAATACATTTGTGGAGTGGTTGAAAAACAAGTTTTAATGACTCTAACCTAAGTGTATGTAAACTTCCGAAGCTTCAACTGTTATTCTCCACCACCACATCAGTTCTTTATTTATTCATCTGTTGTTACCTGGGAGACGTGACAGGTTCCAACGGCAGCAACACCTTTCTTTAATATAATACCTTGTTTAATGCACAGACCAAAAAGAAAAGCCAGGAAGAAGCCTGCAGGAATTACTTAAGTGTCACCTAGCTCTTTTAAACAGCAGTGACTCACCAGCCCTGAGATAATGCAACTTGTGATTTAAGAAAGAAAAAAAATCTGTTGCTTGAATTACGGCTCAACTGCACTACAAAACTCCTTGATCCTTTTCCATTTGATCTTGTGTCAAGGACTAAATATAGCATTTACAGTGAGTGCAGGGATGCATTATCGTGGTGTGTTGGATAGTTCTTAAACACAACTACTGGTTTGTCTGTAGCAATTCACTTTAGGTGAGGTGTTCCACCAAAATGCCTTCATAACACTATCAAGTCACTACCAAGACTGACATAAGGCATTAGGAGTCATACATAAACTGTGATCCAGGTCACATGCACCAATGTAACTGAGCTGTTATCCAACCCGAGTCATGTGCAAGAGCTAACTAAAGATCACATTAGTCCACTCTTGGGCTTCCTGGGATCTAATATGATCATTTGTATACTTCATCACCCTGAAGGAAACACCCATCTCTCAAATATCTCAACATCAGATCTCCTTCCAAATCTCTATATCCTTTGTTTATATAATGTAATAATATCCCTCCACCTCCACTACAGCATGGCAACCAGGCTTAGCCTACAACATGTAACCTGTTCTAAGAGGGGGCAGAACCCCGGGCCGCGGCTGATTAGAGCCCGAGAAAGTGAGGTGAGCCGTGAGGTCAACAAAACAAATAACACAACCACCAATTTTCCCATGACAGACTGGAGGCCATGGCACGCATTAGACTGGGGCCGGGATCCTGAGCAGTAGCAACACACACACACACACACACACACACACACACACACACACACACACACACACACACACACACACACACACACACACACACACCCCCCCAACACCACACACACACACACACACACACACACACACACACACACACACACACACACACACACACACACACACACACACACACACACACACACACACACACACACACACACACACACACACACACACACACACACACACACACACACACACACACACACACACAAAGGGGGCTGCGGGGCAGCGGAGGATAAGGTCAGGCTTCATAATGATGTCACATACCTCTAGGTCCTCCAGATCAATATTGAGAGCTCCCCACTGCACCTGTCAACCAGCCAGTCAAATAATGCACGGGCCCAAAGAAATCACAGTCCCTTTGAAATGGTCTCTTTTGATAATATGAGATTGAGAAACTTCCCCGGCACCACCAACCACCCTTTTGGCACTGTTAATGTAGGTGGTAGATTGAAAGCCTGTTTGGCCACTTTGAAATATGGTCAATACACAGCCAGGTCACCCGTGATAGAAGTCAGTATTCGACGTCCATCCATGTCTGAGGACGTCGGGAGATTACGTGGAAACCAGCCACTAGGGGCAACAATGAGCATTGTTACCTTCAAATAGGTTTCGGTTTTGCTAGGGTGTTGTGGACGGGGATGGTGGATGTGCTTATGCATATGCCTCTGATTCCAAATGTAGCAAATTTGAATCCAGTGATAGAAGGTTGTTTTTGAGTTTTTTGTTTTAAGCCTATGCCAAACCTTAACCCTTACCTTAACCGTTCTGAGTTAATGCCTAAACTTAAGATTTCTGAGTTAATGCCTAAACTTAACCCTAACCTTAAAAATTCAGAGTTAATGTCTAAACTTAACCTTAAACACTTCGAAATGTGATGTTTGCAACAACTTCAAAATTTGATGTTTGAGAAAAACATGGATGAAAGTCTAATTCTGACGTGAGACTTTGTGAGAGCTATAGCTCACAGTATAGTAGACCACAGTTGGATTAGCTATACAGTTCGTAATTTAGCAACAATGTAGGATGGACAGGGGCTCACATATTAGTTGTGGTAGTGAAATAGGTAGTGAAAAGGGAATCAAATCAAATGAAATTGTATTTGTCACATGCGCCGAATACAACATATTAGAGTACAAACAATCTCACAATACAAAGAGCTTGAGCACGAGAGTCCTCATCCTCATAAAAGCTGTTGCTTCAAGGTGATCTACATAGCCTCACATCATACATCAACATACATGACGATAAAGAGGGCATCTCTTGAGGTTAACTTCTCCTCAGCGGCTGTGACTGTAAAGAATGTGGAGGGTGTCATGTCAGATGCTTTACTTGTGATTAGCGTCAGATCCGGAAGAAATTAGGACGACTGCAGAATCTCTGTCCAACCAGGTTCAACATATCCTCTACCTCTCTCATTAGTTTAACTGTCACGTGCTGCACTGGGTAATACAGGGCTTGTCACGCGGTTGTCTAATTGTTGATGCTAATTGACCCTCCTTTCCTTCATTCTTCTACACAAATGAAAAGATTTCCCCCGTCCTCTGATGGAGCATGTCACGATCTGATCAGACACATTAAAAAGCTCTCTGCTGGTACACTGTCACACAGCGCTGCCTCTGCTCATCAGCTAGAATTATATTTGACCTCATCCAATCCGCCGCGCTATGCTACAGATGCCAAACACCACATTTAAAGGGTACACACACTGCTGTAGAGAGCCGTGCACCTGTCTGTGTGAGTGTGACACAGTTAATTGAGCACCTAACACGGGGGAAACTCCCAATAGAGTTTGACTGTTTTGTTTTCCACCACAGTGAGCATCCTTCCCATATATTAAAACGTGTCTTTATCTGCCTGAAAGAGTGCAATGTAATTAGATCAGGGTGAGGGTCTGGATGAGGAAACAGAATAACTCCACACAGATCAGCAAACTTAAAATGATGGATTCTGTTCTCACATCTGCAGAATAGGGCCTGTATTCACAACATTACACATGCAGCCAAATTCTGATATTTCTTCCACTAATTGGTCTTTTGACCAATCAGATTAGATATTTAGTGAGACCAATTATTGAAAAAAAGATCAGAATTGGCTGCCTGTGTAAACAACCAAAGAGTCTCAGAGTAGAACTGCAGATATAGGATCAGTTTAGTATTTTAGATCATAATGAATAAGATTATATGGACACAGGGAGGACCTGATCCTAGATCAGCACTTGCACTCTGAGACACTGTTGTTTTGATAATAATATTGATTTTACAGTGACATCATTAGCTACCTTAAACACAGTTTAAACTTCAACACTTCATCCTCATCAGTCTCCAAGATAAACCATGCTAAAACACGCTGACACCATTTAGACATAGTTTCCCTCCCATTTCATACTTCAGTCAATGAAAAATGAATCATCTTAGCAGCTAGAGGAGAGGAACTAGGTAGACAAACACATGTTGTTGAGCTCGTAGAGTTGTTATTACTCAGCTACTTGATGTGATCTGTGTTTTTATCTGTTTAACATGTGATCTGTCTACATAACCCCAGAGAAGACATGATTTTGTCTGAACTGAGAATCAAGCTATATAGTGTTATTGAATGAATACTCGTTTCTGATTGGCTAGAAGGGCATTCTAGAATGGACATTAAAACCAGATAACTGGACAGTTGGAAAAGATATCGGGACACCTTGCAATCATGACGCAATATGCACCTACACATGCAGACCTTACTTGCTACAAAGTTACAGAAAACTAAACCAACAACCACACAAACCGAAATTGGATACATGAATATAATATATCCTTTGTAATCCTGATTATAAACAACCTCGATCATGTTGTTGTTTGATTCATACATTTCCTCTTTCTAAAGGTCCTCATCATCAGACTTATCAGTGATCAGATCATTGACCACAGAAGACCGGGTAACACAATAATAGCTAAATTGCTTTAAAATTGACCTCTTAAGTGCTTATATAACTCTTAAAACACAATAGATATCCACACAACAGGTCTGTAATGATAGTCCAAATATTTCTTATGGTAGTCTCTCTCTCTTTTCAGTGGGGATTATCTTTGTTCTTTGAAATGGTAATTTCAGCCAGGGCTAGTAGCTAATTAGCAAGCCCTTGAACCTGGACGTTCATTGTATGATGGTGTATGGATTTGCCCTCTTTTGACAGTGCCATACCATATGGAGTGGGTAGTGTTAACCGGTAATTAGCTTAAACCGTTTTTGAAGATTGTTCAAAAGGAAAGGCCCTTTTAAGAAAGAGAATTTCACTCACACTTGTAATGTAAGCGTTCAAAGAAAATATCCTTGGTTATGTAAGGGAAATCTGTTTTCAACATTTTAGATGTATTTACTTTTATTTAACTGAAGCAGTGTCCAATAAAGGTTTCATCTGGGGGTTAGGGTGCATGGAGGATTTTTTTGTTTGTTTTTTTGACAACTTCACGGAAGATGACGGAAGCGGATGATGAAGTGGAATCTGAATCTAATGGTGGTAGAATCAAGGAGAATTGGAGTATTGTCCAAAAGAATGGAAAACAGAGAAAAGTAGTTTACAGTGATGAGAATGTCACTTCATATCTAGTAGGAGTACGGTTTGTTAATAAGGAGCAGCTGATCAGAGTACCAATCTGGAAGAAACCATTTGAGTTATCCAAACTGGTGGAGAGAGTGCTGGGTAAAGTGAAGGATGTGAGGATCACGAGAGGACGGCTTGTTTTGATTTTTTGTGATTCTGCGGAACAGAAGGAACGTGCGTTGTGTCTTAATCGATTTGATAAGTTTGAAGTGTTGTGTGTGTCGTTTCGGAACAAGGTGTTATATCTGGCGTTTCGTGGGAAGTTGATTTGGAAGAGATTAAAAATATTCCTGGAGTGATTGAAGCACGTCGGAAGAATCGAGTGGTGAATGAGGAAAAAGTGAAGAGTTTATCTGTTCTTTTGTTTTTTGAAATGGAGTCTCTCCCTAATGAAGTGCGGTTAGGGTATATTAACTACAGAGTTAGAGCATTTATCCCAAGAACAATGCAGTGTGAGCATTGTAAAGCTTTTGGTCATGTAGAAAGTGTTTGCAGAAGGGAGAAGCCGAGATGTACAAGATGTGGAAAAGATCATGTTATAAAAGCGAAGAAAATGTGACATGTTGTAATTGCGGTGGGAATGATGAAGCCACGTCTTCTGAATGGCCCAAAAGGGTACTAGAGAATGAGGTGGCCAAAGTCAGGGTTGTACAGAGCATTTCATATGCAGAAGCTGTGAAAAGGGTTGAGGGTTTGAATGTTGCGCCAGAAGAGTCCATGGTAGTGGATAGGCCTTCACTGCAGTCTGCAGGGGTTGTCTTACACCAAGAGGATCCTGACATTTTAAAGGCCTTTATCGCAATGGTGATAAATGGCACTGCCAAGGTGGAGAAAAGATCTAGGAAGATTGAAATCATTGTGATTGCGGCGTGGAGCGGTTCCTGGGGCTGAAATATTTCACAGCAAAGGAGTTACATGGAATATTAGCAAAAGCTGCACCACCTTCTCAGGTCCTAGAGTCTGAGAAGGGAGATATGGAGAACTAAAAGAAGGAAGAAGTGGGAGTTATGTTTGTTTTGGCAATGTACTCTTTTCATTAGGATGGATTGTTAGAATCAATATTAAGTATGGATTTATTTTTCTTATATTTGATATTTGGTTTCAAACCGTCCAGTTGGTGGCGGCAATACAACTTTTGGATGTAGTCTGCCATAAAACCCACAGAAGAAGAAGAAGAAGAAGAAGAAGAAAGGTTTCCTCCAAACTACTCTGGATGCACCACTCATTTCTTCACTGCGGAAATCTTGAACCTTTTCTTCTTGAGCGTCCTTTCTCTTTTTTCTGTTTGATCATGTGACTGCCGAGTAGGCTAACTTCATTGGCCTGAGCATGGTAACGCCGTACTAGTTTGTCCGCCGCCCATCGGTGCCCGTCTTCGACCCCGACGTTCGTTAGAGGCAATCAGCGTCCCCGTCGCCGAGCACACCGGTTATCGAGCGTGGCACTTTACCTGCTGACTTTGTGTGTATAACTTTATAATTTATTCGGTGTGCCCCGCGCTATTGACACAAAACGTGGCAGGTTGATCAAAGGGAAGCGTTCAGCAGGTTGGACAGGGCCATGAAGACAGGGTCTGTAGCACTAATCATCTTCAAACGCTTTCCCCTATTTCACTGGGAGCTATGCAGCGATGCAGCAACTCCCCAGCAAGTCCCCCTATCGTTCCTCCCCCCACGGAGATAAGTGTGCCTGACTGGTTGGGTGACAGGTGTCAAGTGCCCCCTCCTCATGTCATTCATCACGCTAAGCAGAGAGGAAAATCCTCTTCTCCTGCAAGCCCCTTCCAACCGACTTACTCAGCGTTAGATTTGTTACCTTTGGTGGTGTTTGAGCAGAGTGGTATCGTGTGTGTGGGTGTGTTGGAAATCAATGTTCAGCCTTTCAGTTGCTCTCTGAATGAGGTCAGTTCAACCCTGTCAGTTCCCTGATGAAATAGGGAAATATGGTAGAGAGCATGCATTAACCTAGCAGAGTTATACAGGAAGCTCCCAAATGCCGTGCTACAGTTAGTGAAGCTTTGAAGCTCCAGCGCTGTATATGCTGAGTTAATCACAGCTGGCGAGAGGTTGGTGGGTGACTGGGTGAACATCCAGATTTATGTCCAAATGGGGGGTTGCCATGGCAGCATTGGCATTAATGGGGGGTGTTACCACAGTGCCACTGGCATGCAGGCCAATCATGGCCTGGCACAGTGGCCAGGTAACCTCTGACCCCTAAGAGGACGCTAGGAGACGTGGAAGGGAAGCTCAGCCAGAGAGAGAAAGAGACGGGGGAGAGGACAGAGAGAGAAGGGGGAGAGAGAGAGGGAGGGAGGGAAAGCGAGACCACACCCTCCTCACAGTGAGTGCCTGCCTAAGCAGAACCCCGTAGGGACCTGCCATAGACACGGCTCTCACACACACCCCAGTCATTAATTCCTGCTCTGCATCTCCACACCATGTAATATTTATAGGTCACTGCAGCTTTGTATTCACAAATGGAAAAGCCGAGAGGGGGGAAAAAGAGAAAGATGCGATACCTCAATCAATGCTGTGAATAGGGTTCAGCTTGTCGTAAACTGGTGTTTTTTTGTCTAAGCCAGTGCTTAGGCAGCAATCTTTTTCCTTTGGCCTCTAAACAAGTGTTTTGTGGGGAGGATTCAAGTGTTACGTTTCTTAGAGACAAGGCTGGTAGATAATTGAACTGCTGTAGTGTGAAATAGGCTAACTATGCCAAGAGATATTATGACTGTGGTGCAGTCAGAATTTGACAAAATTTGATTGAGAAGTGAGAATCCCCTAAAATTTTATTAGGCAGCGTTATAAAATGGCATATTGAAAAATCTGCCAACGGACTTTGTGATTGAATTACACGGATTCGGCGCATCTGAATGTCCTCACATTCAAACCACCTCACTCTATGCTAATTCACATCTATACTCTAAAAACCCTCAGAAGATTCCGAATAATGAACTCGAAGGGGTACAAATGTTTTTTCTTTATTCAAACCTAGCAGATCACTCAGAGCACCTGCCCTTTTGCCCTCCTATGAAAATATGCCCTCACAGCTCGTGGATTTAAAAAATAACTTTTACATTTTATTTGAGTCTCTTTTAATTTTAATTTTAAATGTAACAATACGAATTGCACATCGAACTAGCAAATTTCATAAGCTCTTCAATCTCAGAAAATGTTCCCTTCCCTGCCCTCCCGCCCCAAAAGCGTGCCGTGGCTATGGGTGCCGGCTGGCGAGACTTGAATACTGGTAGGAAGCTACTTTTGAGTTGGATCTGTCATGTGTTTCTCTCACTGTTAGGGACAAAGAATGGGAATTCAACTGCTTGTTAGTAAGAGGCAGATGTCAGCAGCAGAACAAACTCAAATCAAGTAAAAGCTAGTTTGTTTTCGACAACATAGCTAACTAGCTAGCAGATTTACATCATCATTCGCTATGATCAGCTGATAGCCACTCTTTTTCTCGATGTCAATAATCTCTCATCATCTCTAGGCCTAGGAGTCACTGGCAATAGCTTGCTTACAATGTGTGATGAGTGAGTGTTTCAGGTTGCAAGTTTTATTGTCAAGTACAGTGAAATGCCTGAGTGTGTTGATGTTGCAGAAAATAAATAGGCCTGTAAATGTTGACATTTTGGCTACAGAGGCAGTTGGTATGTTATGAATTATGAAATTCAATATTCAACTTATTTTAATTGTTTTGAGCACTTGCCCCAACCAAAGGTCTGTGCACGGCCCTACATAAACCCATGATGCAACGGGTGTGAGCCGATCTCCAAACGCAAAGCCCCCTGTTTTAGATCTGCAGCGGCCCCAGCACCAAGCCATGAGGAACCCCCGATGGATCGCGGTACACCAGCCCCCCTGTAGAGATTTGAGGACCACTTTGGAACTCTAATCCACTCAAAATGTGCTGATAATTTTCCTTGCCAGGACACTCTGTGCTTGGTGTCACAAGAGTGGCCTCCCGGGAGCAGATCAGCCAATGATAACAAAGTAGCCAGATGTCTGGCGCTGGCAGGCTCCCAGAAGCTCAGACAGCGGTATGCAGCAGCATCCGCTGTGGGCCGCAGATCAAAGATACCTGAGAATTACTTGTGGGCACAAAATATGTGTTGCTTACTCCACAGTTCCCATTAATAACAATCTGGGTAGAATTTGTATTTCTAATTAACTATTTTCTTTCGGCGTAGTGTAAAAAGTGCTGTAGGATTTTTCCTCGGTTGCAGCAGAATTATTTTCCGGCATGCGAACATGAGTCAACAACAGGAAGTCGGATGCAGGCGGCAGCTCCCCCCACCTCATCTGAAGGAGCCAGATCAGCTTTTAATGCCCTTCTGAGGCTCTGGAGTGAACACCTCCTGACTCCCCTCCACAAACAAACAAACAGAGCAAGAGTCAGCAGATTGTGCTCATACCATGGTGCGTTATATACCCTACCTTTGAGATGGAGCGTTGTTAGATGTAGCAGAAAAGAGAGGCCTCACCTTGAAAACGGTACGTGTTGAAGGATACAGGCCTGTAGAAACTTAAAGAGTAGCTCATCACACAGAAGCTTAGTCTGAGGTCATACAGCATATTAATGTATTATGTCCTCTGTATCAATTTCAGAGATTTTTCCATTTTCAAAATGGAGGCGGTATTAGCTCTGTATTTTCCTGAATGTGAAAGGTATACATGAAGGAGTAATGAAGTTAATTATGAATGGCGGCCAACTGAATATTCCTAAATTATGAGGCTGACTTATGTTTATTTTTTTTACTCTCTTTAGAATTTATTTATGAAGTCTTGGACTATTTTTCCACCGCGGTTGTTTGTGTTATTCAGACTGACGTTGAGAATTATTGCTGCCGTTCCATGTTGTTGTGGCTGTTTTCTCCTGGAGGGACTGCACTTCTTTTAAGGAGTTACTCCATTTATTCCATCTTATGTTCAATACACAAATATTTAGAATAGACCCTTGGCTTTAAACTGAGAAAATAAGAATAGTTAAGAAAGCTCGCTGCCTTGGGAAAGCATTTGTTGCTTCTCTCTGCTTGCTTCACGGATAGGAAAATACGATTATTTCATCTTGGCCCGTACGCTCATGCATATTCCAGCAGCCTTGCTATGTTCCAGTGCACTTAAAAGTCATTGTTCAATGGCGTTCAACCTATAGATGCTGTGCATTTCTATGACGTATGCCAGTATATCATGTTATTCACGTTTAAGTATAGAAAGTGTTGTGTCATGTTCATATTTGATGGAAAGGAACCGCCCCCCTCCACCCAACCTCATTATGAAAAGGTATCAGGATAGATGAGTGCCGTTGCCAGTGATCCCATAGTTCCATGTTCCTGGTCCTCTGTAGCTCAGCTGGTAGAGCACGGCGCTTGTAACGCCAAGGTAGTGGGTTCGATCCCCGGGACCACCCATACACAAAAAAATTAAATAATGTATGCACGCATGACTGTAAGTTGCTTTGGATAAAAGCGTCTGCTAAATGGCATATTACTATTATTATTATTACAAATTCACATATATATTTGCATGATGCCTCTGAATGTGCTGTCTGTGCTGGTTGTGTGTTGGGAGGCCTCAGAGAAAGCCCTCAGTAAGGGTTCTAGCCCCTTCTAGATCCTTCTAGTGACCTTGTTCTCCTTTCATCTACCGGTCATTCTTCTCACTGTATCATTATTTTAAGTACAGGGATGCACACAACACACGTCTCAGAGCCCCCATAACAAGTACTGTCTATTGATTCAGTTGCCTTTACCTACAGTATACCTTGACATGTATATTTAATAATCCTTTGCACATGTTTCATGTAACTGGTGTATACTGTATGCTTGTTCGTTTTAGGTGGGGGGATTGTTTGAATTGAATACAGGATGATTATTTTTTTTAGGGGGTAGAGTTGCTTTAATATTGCAGATGGATTGTAACTTCCATCAATGTAATTGTCTGCATCACTTCCAATCCCCCATATGTTTTTTTTTTCTTCTTTTTTTTCTCGCATATATATATACATATACACATACATATACATATATATACACATACATATATATATATATATATATATATATATATATATATATATATATATATATTTTAACACATACATATCCTTTAAAAATATATATATTTCCCTTTATTACTTTCCAACCCCACCATCCCCTCCTTAATTGGAGTAAACTAGTGAACAACAATGCTTAGGCCTCTACTTCATGCTTATACATACTATATACATTTTATGGACACAGTCACTAATTATATTTTGTTTGATTTTACTCCTGAACTTCCTCTGATCATTTTCATGATGTCCATCTGGTATGCTTCTATATGCCATATCTTTCTAACTGTGCTCTTTCACAAAAGCTCACAATATATAACCTATATACTTATTATGGACACAGCATGTCTTACACTAGTTATCTTGTTGTTATTAGTTGTTGTTATTAGTCCCATCCTTCAGCTCCATTCAACACCTCCCATCTATCTCTTAACACCATCCATATTGGATTTCTATTTGCCACATATTTTTCAACTGTTTTGTGATGTTTTACAAAGGTTCTGAACCTTTCTATTCTCATTGTTTCTACAGTTTGTGACTTGAAAATAAACATCTTTGCTAAAAGTATTATTATATTATTGATCGATTGACTATGACTTTTCAGATCACCCAGTAGTGCTATCTGCAGGGTCAGCTCCATGCAAATATTGCAATCCTTCAGCCATTCCTGGACCTGTGTCCAGAAACAAATGTACCAAAACAAATGATCTAATGATTCTGTCTCTTCACAGCCAAATCTGCAGAGCTGGGAAGATTGTATCCCCCCATACAAATAACATTCTATTGGTAGCAAGAATTTTATATAATAATTTAAATTGAAAAATTCAAAGTTTTGAATCCGGCTTGTTTTGCGTATCAGTTCATAAACACTATGCCATGGAATCGGTACGTCAAAAATCTCTTCCCAACTATTTTGCAATCTATATGGGATGGCTGTCAATCTTTCGGTCCTTAAATGAAACTGGTAAACTTTTTTATTTATCACAATTTTCTTTAACCAATTATGTTCTTTAATGCAAGGCCGACAGACCATTTTCTTACTTTTTCCTCCTTCCACTTTCCTCCTTTTGCGGTAATGCTGCAATTATTTGGTTGTAATTTTGGGTAGAGCAGACATTTCCATATGTTTTTGTTAGCTGCATGTGCGACATAACTCCACAATTCCTACCGATAATATAATTTACGAAGATTATACCCTTTTTAAGCATTTTCTCAAAAAATAATGTTTTTTTATCAAGCAGTATATTTGAGTTTAACCACAATATTTGTTGCAATATTTGTTCTGTCATTTCTGGAGGATTAAATTGAAATTGCAACCAACTTTCTATGGCTTGTTTTAGAAATAGTGATATTTGGGAGATTATTTCCTTTTCAAATACCTGAAAGGGAGGGGTTGTAATCTGAATAAAGGGGAAAAGTCCCTTCTTGAACATTGGGTGAGACAATCATCAAATTGTTAATATATTGTGAATATAGCCAAGCTCAATCTCCAGTATTATCTGATTCATTCTTCCTATTTAGGATTTTATAATCATGTTGGATTGACAAAATACTGTAGTTTGTGAAAACATTTTTAACTACCCACACAAATCTGCATTCACTTTTCACCTTTCAAAGCAATAGAAGTTAGTCCACCTGAAAGGAACTATGAAAGCTTTTCCATGTGCTTTCAGACTCTACACCCACATACGCTGTACTGAACAGCCAGTACCTTTCAGACAGAGACTAGGTTACCATCAAATAGGTCATTTATTCATGTCTTTATCTTAAAATCTAACTTTAAAACAGGAAAAAAGGAAAGAACTGCCGTGGTGAGATCCTGACTGAACCTCGGCAGTTGGGCAGCTCATCATTCCTCCTGAAACGTCTCTCTCTCTACTCTCGTCTGCCTGGACCCGGACCATTATTAATGTGCACTGAATAATTTATCAGGGTAAAATTACCATGCTCTTCTGAAAAGATTTTTGTCTACACAGTTAAAGAGCATTATAGTGATTTTAGTCCAACTAGAAGAATTATGGCTGTTTCTTTTTTTCCTTCTCGCAGTGCTCTTTTTGGTTTTCCTTGTTCTGTAAGCTTTAGTCAAGCTGAGGGTGAGCTAGTGCTAGTTATCTCTCTCTCTCTCTCTCTCTCTCTCTCTCTCTCTCTCTCTCTCTCTCTCTCTCTCTCTCTCTCTCTCTCTCTCTCTCTCTCTCTCTCTCTCTCTCTCTCTCGCTCTCTCTCTCTCTCTCTCTCTCTCTCTCTCTTTCTCTCTCTCTATTCCTTCTCTCTCTCTCTCTCTCTTCCCCATCTCTCTCTCTCTCTCTCTCTCTCTCTCTCTCTCTCTCTCTCTCTCTCTCTCTCTCTCTCTCTCTCTCTCTCTCTCTCCTAGACTGCGAGGAAAGGTTGTGGTCTAGCCCTGACCCTAACCATGATGAACAGCTAATGGATAATGGATGAACTGGTATATGTTTAGTTTCCGCTGAGCAGCCCCATAATGGTCCGCTCCTCACTCTAAACATAGGCTGAACTTGGAACATCTGAAAACTACAGGTTTTCTCAGTTAGCATCACTTAGTGTTAGTCAAGCCCTAGTTTGAAATAACTGACCAGTTCCAAAGTCTGGCAGCTGCACAGAAAAATATGACCTTTTCTCAGTGTTTCCATTCTATTGATCATTTCTTTGAAGCGGTTTTCTTATAAAATGATGACTTCTCTTACATCTTTTAGAATATACTTCCATAATATTTGGTGGTTGGTGTGATGGAGTCAGAGGAACACCGTTAGACAGGTGGAATATTCTCTGACTGGCCAGGCCCCCACCACCACTCATATCCAACGCGGACAACTGTCCACATCTCAACCACTGGGCCGACAATTGGCAGTAATTGGCATGTTGCCGGGGCCTGTCCTGGGAGAGATCTGAGAGCGCACGGCACGCGGGCACGGACAGGTTGCACTCTCCACCAATTAGAGAGGCTCTCCCAGTGGGGGCGGGGGCTGTGGGGCTGGAGGGAGGTCTACCGCTTCCTTACTGGCTGCTGCTGCTTCGCTACCTTGCTCTCCCCTTGATCAGGTTCTTTGTAGAGAAAGGAGATTGTAGAGATACCTCTCTCTCTCTCTCTCTCTCTCTCTCTCTCTCTCTCTCTCTCTCTCTCTCTCTCTCTCTCTCTCTCTCTCTCTCTCTCTCTCTCTCTCTCTCTCTCTCTCTCTCTCTCTCTCTCTCTCGCTCTCTCTCTCTCTGTCTCTGTCTCTCTGTCTTTGTCTCTCTCTCTCTCTCTTCACCTCTGCCTTCTACCCTTCTTCCTATAGTGAATTCAGTAGGCTCAGCCTGCTACTGCTACTGACAGCCTTCTGTTCTATACTGTCTGTCAGTCTGGGCCACAGACAGTTTGAGGTGTTCTCAACTAACTGACTGTTAGGACATACTGTACCTCCTACTGAATACCCTTCTACATTTAGTTCTCTGCTGCTATTTCCCAGACCTAGTAGTACAGCAATAGCTGTCTATTTCCCATGTGAGCCTATGGACCCACATACAACAGAATCAGGATTTACAGATGCAACAAAGTCACTGTTACTGTGATTGGTTGATGCCAGGTTGAACTTGAGCCTTTTTTCCATATTTATAACTTTTCTCTCTCTGGGTTTCTAGTTGTTTGTGTCTCCAGGCATTATAACTGGCATTGTGCTTCTTCTTTATTTGGGGAATAGAAGGCTTTGACACGAGGATAGCTAGCTAGCGAGTCTCTGGTGTGAATAAAGACGTGGTGCGGCGTTCGGCCATACAAGGTGCCAGGGGACCAACCAGAGCAAAGGATCACAGGCCCAGTGCAGGCTGGGTAATGCGGGGGGAGCACCAATGCCACTGGGAGGCCTGTGGAAACCTCCCTTGTGATCCCCCCCCCCCCCGTCTGTCCTCCTAGAAGGCCTCTGTCTCTCTGCATTTCACTTCAGTAAACATGAGGAGGTTAGGTGATGAGTCCTATGCTCAGAAATATGTGTCAAGCTTCTACATCTACTGTGGATGCGACACCATTCTGCCACGAGAAATTCCATTATTTGGTGTTTTGTTGATGGTGGTGGAAAACGTTGTCTCAGGATCCTCTCCAGAATCTCCCATAAGTGTTCAATTGGGTTGAGATCTGGTGACACACACACACACACACACACACACACACACACACACACACACACACACATACACACACACACACACACACACACACTTTAAACCCCCTATGCTCCTTTGAAACCTTTCTTTCAAAGTCACTGAGATCTCTTCTAACCATGGTAGCCAAAATAATAGGCAACTGGGCATTTTTATACATGACCCTAACCCCTCAGACATCATCGCTCCACTGTACCATCTCTGTTTTCTGAGACGACAACCACACTTCTTAGTATCACAGACTGACACAGTTGCCACAGGTTGACAGGTATACTGTCTAGCAAAGCAGCTTCATTTCTTCTTCTTCTTATAATAATAAGCCATTTAGCAGACGCTTTTATCCAAAGCGACTTACAGTCATGCGTGCATAATTTTTTTTTTTGTGTATGGGTGGTCCCAGGGATCGAACCCACTACCTTGGCGTTACAAGCGCCGTGCTCTACCAGCTGAGCTACAGAGGAC
Organism: Coregonus clupeaformis; assembly: GCF_020615455.1. Lineage (NCBI taxonomy): Eukaryota > Metazoa > Chordata > Actinopteri > Salmoniformes > Salmonidae > Coregonus > Coregonus clupeaformis. Next base: position 28,409 of record NW_025534347.1, on the reverse strand, counting down.
CACCGTCTTCTTCTTCGTCTTCTTCCATGAGGACCACCTTTACAAGGGGGCCCCTCCTACCTACTACATAATATGCTGTCTGGCCCCGGGGCCTGTGGGGAGCGCGGTTGGATTATTATGTTAATGCGTGTGCCTCCTGCCCTCTCTCAGTCCCAGCTGGCCCCGGCTGTCGTTAGGACGTGCTTTGCTCTGACAGAGGAGTAATATGCTTCATGATTGAGGGCCAAAAAACCGAGGCTAGAAAAAGAGGAGAAAGATGAGAGAGAGAGAGAGAGAGAGAGAGAGAGAGAGAGAGAGAGAGAGAGAGAGAGAGAGAGAGAGAGAGAGAGAGAGAGAGAGAGAGAGAGAGAGAGAGAGAGAGAGAGAGAGAGAGAGAGAAGAGAGAGAGAGAAGAGAGAAGAGAGAGAGAGAGAGAGAGAGAGAGAGAGAGAGAGAGAGAGAGAGAGAGAGAGAGAGAGAGAGAGAGAGAGAGAGAGAGGGGGCCTCCGCCTTATAAGCATATGATAAAAGTGGTCCCATTGTATGTGAATGCCTCTGAGACTACGGGAGAAAAGACTTAGCAATTCCTATGGATTTTGAGGATGGAGGGAGTGAATATGTATTAGGCGTTGTGTGGCCTCTTTTGTGCGGGTTGATTTTAATTGCCCATAGCATTATATCATATGCATTGTGTTTCATTACAGTCTTATTATTGCATAGACTCTTTCATTATGTGCTTGTGACACAAACATGTACCTGTGAATTAGATGGCTGAACAGATAGCAGAGGTGTGACAGTTTTAATCATACTGTAAGAACCAATATAGGATTGAGATGGGATTTGATTTAGTTAATTTGGTTCATTTCATAACATGTGTAACATATTCAAATGATTGTCTCTTACTTAAAATCATATCAGTGAAACTGTCAGTACTGCAATCTCAAGGTTCAGGATTCAATATCATAGATAGAACAATAACTTCCAGTCGCTGTACGTGTCATTTAGCTACAGTGAAAGACATTCAGTCCTAATATTAGTTGAACAAGATTAGTTGGTTAACTCAGTACAGCGCTCTGTTTGAAAAACGATGATACTGTTCTGCCACATGGCATTATCCCCCAAATCTGTAACCGTATACTCTCGTTTAATCAACGTGACACTCAAGCCAAAAAATAAAATAAAAGCGAAACTTATTTTTGACTGTGGAGAAGGTGAAAATCCAGGATGCTCGACTTCAGAACCCCACATAATGGTGTAAATATGTCAGCTAAGCAAACTGAGAAGCATCTGTCTCATCCTCTCCCCTTTAAAACGCTGTTCGTCTTTTCGTCTCTTCAGTCTCGCCTTGCTCATAACGCATACCAACACATTAGCTGTTTTTTCTGTGGAGGGCCGCCTCACAAACACAAACACCCTATTCCCTATATAGTGCACTACTTTTGACCAGGGCTCATAGGTTTTTGGTTAAAAGTAGTGCACTTTGGAGGGAATAGGGTGTCATTTGGAAAGTGTGCTGAGTGTTTGTGTTTTGTTGGGGCTTGGTTTGTTTTCCTTTTTTAATCAAGCTCGATTTCTCTCTCTTTTCCCATCTGAGATGTGTCGACTCCCCCCTCACTCGCCCTCTTTTCATGTCTTCTTGGATCACAATGAGCTTCTTTGGTGAGGGAAAACCTGCGCCTTGTTTTTGTTTTTTACAGGGGCCCCGGCTTTATCACAAGATGAAGAGCATTGGCTGGTAATTGCTGGGTAAATACGGTTTGCTCTGACTGAAAACGTCAGTGAGGAAGAGGTTGCAACTCAAGCAGGTTGTTTTGCTCCTAAACAACAGATCTGAGGAGAGAGAGAGGAGAGAGAGAGTAGAGAGACCGGGAGTAGAGACTGAGAGAGAATGGGGGAGACAGAGAGAGAGAGAGACAGAGAGAGAAACAGAGAGAGAGAGAGAGAGAGACAGAGGGCGATAGAGACAGAGTGAGAGAGAGAGAAAGAGAGAGACAGACAGAGAGAGCAGAGAACAGGCCTTTTGTTGTGCTTGTAATTGCTTTTCTTCCAGATCACTCGAGTGAATCAGCTTGTATTGCTATTCCAACCTGTATGTCTTTAGTCAGTATTCCATTTGAGCAACTAATAAAATAGGAATACAATGGAGATTGAGGTTCATGTCTTAGGGAATGTAGGCCTACAGTATCTACCTACTGTATCAGTCCTACAGTATCTACCTACTGTATCAGTCCTACAGTATCTACCTACTGTATCAGACCTACAGTATCTATCTACTGTATCAGACCTACAGTATCTATCTACTGTATCAGTCCTACAGTATCTACCTACTGTATCAGACCTACAGTATCTACCTACTGTATCAGACCTACAGTATCTATCTACTGTATCAGTCCTACAGTATATACCTACAGTATCAGACCTACAGTATCTACCTACTGTATCAGACCTACAGTATCTATCTACTGTATCAGTCCTACAGTATCTATCTACTGTATCAGTCCTACAGTATATACCTACTGTATCAGACCTACAGTATCTACCTACTGTATCAGACCTACAGTATCTATCTACTGTATCAGACCTACAGTATCTATCTACTGTATCAGTCCTACAGTATATACCTACTGTATCAGACCTACAGTATCTACCTACTGTATCAGACCTACAGTATCTATCTACTGTATCAGACCTACAGTATCTATCTACTGTATCAGTCCTACAGTATCTATCTACTGTATCAGTCCTACAGTATCTACCTACTGTATCAGTCGTACAGTATATATCTACTGTATCAGTCGTACTAACAATAGCAGCACATCTGAGATTGGAGTGTCCATTGTAACACTCCCCAGTTGGCGTTGCAATGACACATTAGGACTCAGCGTTTATACAAGCAGCCCAATTCTGTTCTGTTTTTCCACTAATTGGTCTTTTGACCAATCACATCAGATCTTTTCACACCAAAGATCTTTTTCAGAGCTGATCTGATTGGTCAAAAGACCAATTAGTGATATAAAGATCAGAATTGGGCTGCCTGTCTAAACACAGCCTCATAGTACTGTGATGAGGTGGTGTTGAAGGAGTCAGGTGCAGGAGGGTAAATCACAGAATAACAGGCTTTAATCCGCAAAATACAGGTTTACGTAGAACTGCGTCAAACACACTCCAGGGCACAGAACAGGTGCACTGGAAAATACAAGGCACACGGGAAATACTCCCATCGAACAAAATACACGAGCTCCACCGAACTTCACTAACCTTCACAATAAACAATCACCCACAAGGACAGGGGGGCAGAGGGAACATGTATACTCTGACTAATTAGGGGATTAGAACCAGGTGTGTGTGATAACGAGACAAGACAATTGTGATGATGATTGGGGCGGCAGTGGTTAGTACTCCGGTGACGACGAACGCCGAAGCCTGCCCGAACAAGGAGGGGAGGCAGCCTCGGCCGAAGTCGTGACAAGTACAGGCCCAGTTATGAGTTCAAGTCAATTTACTTTCTACCGACCACACTCAACTAATTCCTTGTCATTACCCTCCTAGCATTTTACCTCGTAGGTGTAGTCGCATTTAGCACATTTTTCAATTACGTGTCCATTTAGGTCCATTTGAGGATTTGGGGTTGTCGTGAATATCATTGTTATGAGCCTGAGACTTCCCACTCACTCAGGTTTGGTGGAATGGGACTGAGTGACACACTTTAAATATTCCCTCCCCTTTGTTGTGTGTTTGGGGCCTTGAGGTTTAGCTAGGCAGCCCACTGTCTTCATAAACTCAAAGCCAGTGTTAAACACAGTCCCGTCCCCTAATGAGGCTGGAGACTTCAAAACCTCCAATGAGAGATGATGCTGTCAAACGGTGTGACATAAAAACGTCACCTGCAATCCCCGGTGCATGCAGACCTGCCGTGTGATGTAAATATGCCAGCTCCACCATTTCACTGCATTTACTCCCCAGTTCAAACACAACCATTGTGTCTCACTTCTCCTCTCTTGTTGTGTGTGTGTGTGTGTGTGTGTGTGTGTGTGTGTGTGTGTGTGTGTGTGTGTGTGTCAAAGCCACCTGCCGTCGTGGTGACAGCTCTGCATTTTCTCTCGCAGGATCCTTGGCTGGTTGGGGCCTGATGGATGAAACGGCTGGGAATAGACTCTGATGATTCCTCACCAACATCTATCCACAATAGGGATGCGCACGCACGTACGCACGCACGAACACTTACACACATCTACCCTACTACACACACACACACACACGCACACATCTACCCTACTACACACACACGCACACTCACATCTACCCTACTACACACACACACACGCACACACACATCTACCCTTGTCACGGTTCAGACAGACGACAAGAGGACCACAATTGCGTCACACCAGAAAGTTTATTAAAACTTAAGGGAAAAGGGAAGTAGGGAGTGAGTGAAGGCTCCAGGGTATCCCGTCAATGTGCTGGGTCTGTGCCCCCCCCAGTGGCAGCGATGCGTCCGATGACGCCCGGTGGTTGGTGGTCCAGAAGTCCTGGGGGAGGAAACACAGACACAACGGGCGGATGAAACAAGGCAGAAGTACAGTTCAAGGGAAATCCAAATACGTTGTAGCAAGGCAGAAGGCTGGTCAGAGTTACCGGGGTCGAAGAGTAGTCAGGAGTCGTAATGGCAGAAAGCAGGTCTGGTTTTCCTGGGGCAGAAGAGTATCCAAGAATCAGGCAGGTCCGGGGTCACAAAACAAGGGTGAGCCAGAAGCGCGAGCACACAGGTTCCGGGGTGTGAGCTTTGCAGACGATCTGACAAAGGAGAGCTGAAAGACGGGACTTTAAATACTGGGAGAGGTTAGTGGGTAATGCAGCGCAACTGGCAGAGTAATTAGAGCCGAGCAGAGCAGGGACAGGTGGAGCTCGTTAGGCTGAGTAGAGAGAGAGAGATGAGCAGAGTGGAAGATAGTGGAAACACATTAAGGTGGTAACCCGGTGGAGTGAGAGGGCTCATGACAACCCTACTACACACACACACGCACACACACATCTACCCTACTACACACACACACACACGCACACACACATCTACCCTACTACACACACACACACACGCACACACACATCTACCCTACTACACACACACATACGCACACACACATCTACCCTACTACACACACACACACGCACACACACATCTACCCTACTACACACACACACATCTTCCCTACTACACACACACATACGCACACACACATCTACCCTACTACACACACACACACACACGCACACACACATCTACCCTACTACACACACACACATCTACCCTACTACACACACACATACGCACACACACATCTACCCTACTACACACACCTCTCATGCTTCCCTTACTTCCTCTTTACATCCCCCTCTCTCTCTCTCCCTCCCTCCCCACCTTAACACGTACCATCCACCCCATCCATCCCCCCTCTCTCTCCCTCCCACCCCACCTTAACACGTACCATCCACCCCATCCATCCCCCTCTCTCTCCCTCCCACCCCACCTTAACACGTACCATCCACCCCATCCATCCCCCTCTCTCCCTCCCTCCCCACCTTAACACGTACCATCCACCCCATCCATCCCCCTCTCTCTCCCTCCCTCCCCACCTTAACACGTACCATCCACCCCATCCATCCCCCTCTCTCTCTCCCTCTCTCCCTCCCTCCCCACCTTAACACGTACCATCCACCCCATCCATCCCCCCTCTCTCCCTCCCTCCCCACCTTAACACGTACCATCCACCCCATCCATCCCCCTCCCTCTCCCTCCCTCCCCACCTTAACACGTACCATCCACCCCATCCATCCCCCTCTCCCTCCCTCCCCACCATCCACCCCATACACCCCATCCATCCCCCTCTCTCTCCCTCCCTCCCCCACCTTAACACGTACCATCCACCCCATCCATCCCCCTCTCTCTCCCTCCCTCCCCCACCTTAACACGTACCATCCACCCCATCCATCCCCCCCCCTCTCCCTCCCTCCCCACCTTAACACGTACCATCCACCCCATCCATCCCCCCTCTCCCTCCCTCCCCACCATCCACCCCATACACCCCATCCATCCCCCTCTCTCTCCCTCCCTCCCCCACCTTAACACGTACCATCCACCACATCCATCCCTCTCTCCCTCCCTCCCTCCCCACCTTAACACGTACCATCCACCACATCCATCCCTCTCTCCCTCCCTCCCTCCCCACCTTAACACATACCATCCACCCCATCCATCCCCCTCTCTCTCCCTCCCTCCCCACCTTAACACTTACCATCCACCCCATCCATCCCCCTCTCTCTCCCTCCCTCCCCACCTTAACACGTACCATCCACCCCATCCATCCCCCCCCTCTCTCTCTCCTCCCTCCCCACCTTAACACTTACCATCCACCCCATCCATCCCCCTCTCTCTCCCCCCCCCCACCTTAACATGTACCATCCACCCCATCCATCCCCCCTCTCCCTCCCTCCCTCCCCACCTTAACACGTACCATCCACCCCATCATCCCCCTCTCTCCCCCTCCCTCCCCACCTTAACACATACCATCCACCCCATCCATCCCCCTCTCTCTCCCTCCCTCCTTAACACGTACCATCCACCCCATCCATCCCCCCTCTCTCTCCCTCCCTCCCCAACTTAACACGTACCATCCACCCCATCCATCCCCCTCTCTCTCCCTCCCTCCCCCACCCTAACACATACCATCCACCCCATCCATCCATCCCCCTCTCCCTCCCTCCCCCACCTTAACACGTACCATCCACCCCATCCATCCCCCTTTCTCCCTCCCTCCCTCCCTCCCTCCCCACCTTAACACGTACCATCCACCCCATCCATCCCCGTCTCTCTCTCCCTCCCTCCCCACCTTAACACATACCATCCACCCCATCCATCCCCGTCTCTCCCTCCCTCCCTCCCCACCTTAACACGTACCATCCACCCCATCCATCCCCCCTCTCCCTCCCTCCCTCCCTCCCTCCCCACCTTAACACGTACCATCCACCCCATCCATCCCCCTCTCTCTCCCTCCCTCCCCCACCTTATCACGTACCATCCATCCCATCCATCCCCGTCTCTCTCTCCTCCCTCCCCACCTTAACACGTACCATCCACCCCATCCATCCCCCTCTCTCTCCCTCCCTCCCTCTCCACCTCTGTCCTGGTTAGGCTGTTTAACACGCAGTAATCCATAGTGTCGTCACGTCTCATTTGCAGGCGCTGTGTTTTGTGTGGTCCGTCTCCCGTGTCCCATGGATCTCTGCAGGGAGCGGCCTGACACACATACTCGGATTGATTTATTGGGGTTTCAGTCATCCATTGTTTTTCACCGTTCGTCTGGTGTCTGTGTTTCACGTACTATCCTCTTCTCTTTCCTGGATACAGACATACAGGATGTAGGCTACTGTAGGCAGCTAGGCATTATGGGTAATTTTATAAGATAGGAGTTTGGGCTGATGGATTGGGTTAACTTTCATTAGACCAGAAGGACTTGGTCTACCAGAAAGATAATCTAAGTTGGTTTGGGCTGTTGGTTTGTAAGAAACTAAATATTATTGGGGTAAAACAAGGTATTTTGAGTTTTAATGATTCTCTGTTCTTGCAAACACAGTATGGCTCCACATTGATTTTCTCATTTTGAGATCAAGGCAATCTTGACGTGCCATCAGTGCTAAATTCAACCTCTAGAAACTTTGTTACAGACAAGTTTGAGACAATAACTTTTCTCCTCAACCTGTCAATGTACATCTCTACTCATATACAGTATGCCTATAACTTCAGGAAGTAATCCTGACCAAGCTCCTGGCTGTCCCTCAGAGATATCCTAAGATTTCCAGCCCTGGTTCTCAACCAACCATCCAACCATGGGTGGACGTGCTGCCTGGCCCACTCTCCTACCTGATGAGAAGCACTAAGGCAGATAGACAGACTCCAACTCAGTGTCCATCCAAGTCCGATCCCTTTCTCTCTCAGGCCATTAAAGAGTAAGTATGACCGCGTGGTCAGTGGGAGAGCCGGGGCCGGGGCCAAGAGTGGGGCGGCCCATAGTGCTCCTCTCGCTCCCAGCATCACAAACCAGGAACCATGGCCGACACTTCCCTTCCCAGTAATGAGCCTGGGTCCAGACTACGTGGTCAATAATTCATAACTCAACTCAACTGGGAGGGTGAGAGAGAGAGGCGGGGCGGGGGGGGGGAGAGAGAGAGAGGAGAGAGAGAGAGGGAGGGAGGGAGGGAGGGAGGGAGGGAGGGAGGGAGGGAGGGGGAGAGGGAGAGGGAGAGAGAGAGAGATTGGAGTTGAAGTCCTCTATCCATCCACCACTCTCTCTCATATCAGTGATCTTTGTAGCTACTCTCTACTCCACACAATTCAATGTAAGCCCATGTCTGACCCGGCGTCGTATGACTTTAAAGGGCATACATCAACGGACAGGGATGGACACTCCAGCCCTCTCTCTCTCTACCCCTCAGCTACTTCTCCATTCTGTCCTCACAAATAGTGTGTTCTCTGAAAGAATGTGCGCCATTGATCGTAATCATAACTATTGATAGCATTGTGTTTCAGGCCTAGGCTGATTGTCAGCTGTGCTCATCCAGTTCCAATGTCTACATCTCTAAGGCTGTGTTTACACAGGTAGCCCAATGCTGATAATTTTTTTCACTAATTGCTCCTTTGACCAATCAGATCAGGTCTGAAAAAGATCTGATGTGAAAAGATCTGACGTGATTGGTCAAAAGACCAATTAGTGAAACAATTTGTCAGAATTGGGCTGCCTGTGTAAACACAGCCAAAGTGTCAGAGCTGCTGAATGTCAACTCACCATTCCTTGATGTAGACAGAACGTATAGAATATGGCATATGTTTAGGCTAAATTAGCATCACAGCTCCTTATGTGGTATAGAGTGGTGTATTACAGCGATGGAGGTCAACCCTACAGGGAAATGGATACCAATAATACCCAGGATCCTTTTCAAACACAGAGCCATCAGAGATAACTAAGATGGCAGATGAATAGTGGTGCCTGTCAAAACACAAATTAGAAGCCTGATCACCGTTAATGTTCTGTCAATATGCATCAAACCCGTAGAGATTATTCCCTTCACTTCTACTGAAGACTGGTTGAAGACATTGGAGACAGTGATGGAACAACTCTTGGGAATGGGCTATGGGCTGGCTCCTCAGTCTCAGTCCTAGACTAGTATGGGATGCTTTTGCCAATGGAAATCTCCATATTGTTCCCCTTTTGAGGTGCTTGGTTTTTTGACGTTCCGATAATCCGTTTAGGTGACAGATTGCTGAGCTTTTCACTCATAGGTTTGATGTTTGTCTGCATATTGATAACATAGTGTGCATCCACAAGGTGAATAATATATATATAATTTGTATATTACACCATGTTAATAACTATGTTTTTGATTTATTTATTAAACAATTTATTTATTGCAATCAGAAGACATGACAACAAAATAATAAACCCCCCGTAACTACCATGTTTGACTGAAACCAGTACTTCTTCCTTCACAAAATAGGTTTCTAACATAAGGGTATTTCCTGGTTAAATAAACATTTAAGCTTAATACCAAGATAGTTGCCCATATGAAAAACGGTAGTATTGAATGGTCACATTGATAAAGAAAAGGTCATGAACATTTAGCAAATGAAGTTTGATGACTAGATAATCATGTAATAATGGAACTGCTAAATGGAGTTACACAGATTGAACACAGTTATTATGCATATCTGTCTTTGCACTACCGTGATTGAACGTTGTACAATAATGAAGGAGATCTGTCAGATCACCTGTAAAATATGTCCTATCAATTTAATATTTTTTGCTACACTCCATTATTATTAAATGAAACCGATTCCTTCACAAATGGGACGGTAATAACTATCCCTGGTCCTGTTCTGCACTGCAAAGCATGCTGGGTAGTAGCCACCACACTTGCCATGACGAGCAGCCGCGACATGGGGGAGATATCTATCAACACGGAATAATGACCATCATCAAGATGTGTTCGCTATGTAGAAACACATGGAGGAGGACATTCACCTCTTTTATTAGCTGTCATCATTCCCCAGAATAAATGTCCAAATAAACGGCTAGTAATAACCACGTAGGGAGCCAATGTGTCCCTGGTGAAGACTTGGGAGTGGGAGGAGGAGAGAGAGAAAGAGTGGAGAGAGAGAGAGAGAGAGAGAGAGAGAGAGAGAGAGAGAGAGAGAGAGAGAGAGAGAGAGAGAGAGAGAGAGAGAGAGAGAGAGAGAGAGAGAGAGAGAGAGAGAGAGAGAGAGAGAGAGAGAGAGAGAGAGAGAGGAGAGAGAGAGAGAGAGAGAGAGAGAGAGAGAGAGAGAGAGAGAGAGAGAGAGAGAGAGAGAGAGAGAGAGAGAGAGAGAGAGAGAGAACGTGTCGTATATGGAGGGGGTGGAGTGTTCCTGAATGACAAATCGTCACTGGGCCTGGATGCAGATAGATATTGTGGTGCCGTATCTCTCTCTTTCTCTCTATCTCGCCCAGTGTCACCCTCCATTCGTCACTGTCGACGGTCCTGCTTCTCATTAAGTGGGCCTGTGCTGGTGACAACTTAATTTCCTTAAGAGGAGCAGACACCTGATTCAATTGTGTCCTCCCATTACGAGGTGGGGGCCCCAGAATCTGTTTCCCCGTCCGGGGCCGTGCTCCGTGCTGAGATGAGTGATGAACACGTGGCGACCACTGTAACAGAAATGCATTGGGCCGTGCTAAGCCAGCGCTGTGTTATTAAATGCTGTGGACATAATTCCCTGACATATGATTCATGCCTGCCTCGCAGTGTCTTTCCCTCACTCCCCCTCTTCAGATGTACTGGTGGACTGGTAAAAAAAGGGGGACCTCTTTCTCCTTTCTCTTTTCCTGGCTTTTTTTATCCGTTTCCCCACATCTTTCTATCCCTCTCTTATCTCTTTCTCTTTTCACTGACTAGATACACTATCAGTCTTTTTCAGTGTCAATGGATGAGGTGTCTCTGCAGAAAGCTCTGGTGATCAATCTTCTTTGTCTGTTGTTCACAGAAGTGCCTTACATTTCCACTGTGGAAATCACCGTTTACGAGATCCTCATTGGCATTATTATAATGACTTCATTTTGTGTCAATATGTCATCATTTCTATACATTTGGAGTGACTAAATGCAATTAGTAAAAATAAGGCAACGATAATGCAACTAAATGCTGCTGGATATATGCAGTAGATAGATGTATAGCAGCCATGTTGAATACATTTTCCATTACAGATAGGAAGTTAATAATGATAGTTCTATGTCCTCGAATAACATTGATAAGATTTTGTGTCAGGTCACAGCCCTCAACCTACCTACACCTGTCAGTCAAACGGTCGCCGTTGGAGACCAGAGCACCTATGCCTTTCGAACCCAGACAGAATTGTTCCTCTGGTCTCCAATGGCGACCATTTTGACTAGTGCACTACTTTTGATCAGGGTCCATTGGGCTCTGCACTACATAGCAGTGCACTACATAGTGAATAGGGTGCCATCTCAGACTCAGTCCTGTTGTTTTCTACAGGATTGAAACTGATTTTGAATGTAATTGTTCTGTCAGGCTTTTATCTGCAAGGTGTGAGTGTTTTTGATACCAGCTGTTCACATCAAACCAACACAAAAGGCCCTGTTCTTCATTTATTTCTGTTGCTCTTTTTTTTACAAGCCTCCTGTCAATTACCCAAAAAGTTATCCTTTGTGGAGTTGTTTTTTCGGTCTCCCTATAGGCTAGTCCAAGCTGAATCAACATCAAGCCTGTGTGTGGTTGAATGTGGTTGTGTACGTCCCTGTGAAAATTGAAGTTTGTGAGCATTCATTTTCTCAACATTGCAACATTACTTTCTCTCTCTCTCACTTTCTCTCCTCGTTTGTTTATCTCAGTGGTCTCTCTTACTCCCCCCCTCCCTCTCTCTCTTTCCCCTCTCTCTCCCTTCGCCTAATGTCTATTTGTCTGTCTATATTTCTCTCTGCCATATCCATGGGCCTCCTAGACTCCAGTCAGTCAGTGTGTGGAGAGGGAGGAGTGTCTACCCAGCACTCCCTCTCTCCTACTTCCTCCCCCTCTCTCCCTCTCCCTCCTCTCCCCTCCTCCTCCTCTCCTCCTCTCCCTCTTCAGGAGGATCAAACAGAAGAGGACACACGCAGGCTGTTTGAAGAGCCAACGGTAGCTCCCCTATGGGTGGGGAACTGGCAGATGCTCAAACCACACAACTCTATCAAGGGGGAGGAGCGCTCCTCTACTCTCCTTTTGTACCCCACTGTCAGTTAGCCGGCAGCCACAAACAGACCGGTCGTTACTGTTGGCTTTGTGTGGGTTGTATGTACTGCCTATTTGTCTGGAGTGCATGCACTGTCTCGGAGTCAGGATGTCCCCCAAATTATACATTTTCTCCAAATTGTTTAATTCTATTTTGTTTAAGTATTGTAGGCTATTTAAATTGAATTCTTACCCATGAGATTAACTTTTTCCCCCGAGTAAAGGATAATTATCTAGTGAACTCGGGTACACTGATATAAACACACTCACTCACACAGTGAGGACAGTACAGTACTACAGGACATTAGCATTATAGCTAGGCAGGTATGTACCTACAATACGAGGAGTTTTCCTGGTCTGTAACTATACCTGTCGTCATAACAACAGCAGTTCCTCTAAGTATATAGTACAACTATAACAGACATATACTATCATAGACAGGCCTGTTCTGTGTCTCAGTGATATGTGCTTCCTGGCATGCTGATTGGCTAACTCTTTGGCTTCCTGGGAGCTCTGGAGCGCTGACCTGGAGCTGTCACACTGTTCTGTGCAGTCCTCTGTCTCTCTCTGATCCAACGTCAGCACTCACATATCAGACAGTCCTCCCTGTGCTGTGGACTTGCTCTGAAAGACAAGGGCTCTTTCTCTCACTTTCTCTCTCTCTCTCTCTCTCTCTCTCTCTCTCTCTCTCTCTCTCTCTCTATATATATATATCTCTCTCTCTCTCTCTCTCTCTCTCTCTCTCTCACCCCTCTTGCTCTGCCTTTCTCTGCCTGTCTGTCCATCACGGCGAACACCTCTCCACTCCTCCTCCTCCTTCTCCTTGTCAGACACAGGTGAAAGGTCTGTCTCCATGTGGGGAGAAAAACTCTGAGCTTAGTTATATTGTTGGCTGTAGCTGTCGTTGGCTATCAGCATCCAGCTCTACCTCCCACTAACCTGTCGGGAGCAGGGAATGCTTCTCTCCACGCCGGTCAAGACAGAGAGACGTTAGGAAGAGTTTGTTTTGCAATCTGGGTTGTGTTGAGACACCAGACCTGTGTGTTGCATCTGTGTAGTTTGATGTCTTCCCCACTGTTGTGGTGTTGCACTGTGTATTCATGTCTGAATGGCAG